>NC_049204.1:16379587-16682512 GCF_013347855.1 Anguilla anguilla | reverse complement strand
GGCTCAAAATTACTGATCATTACTGTTGCTAGTTTCACAAGGTTTTAATGAGACAAACCATGAACTAAGGCGATATGTTCATAGCCATTGTAGAACTTGTCACAATGTACAAGCTATATTAAATTGCATCTCATGTTGTACAGCCATGCATGGCACCCTTTTATTAATGACCAGTTTCTAAAACAATTCATCTGGAGTACAGAGAAAGCAAGCTCTTGTCTGAAGGGCTGTGGGTCCTCTTTGCTCCACTAAGTGGCACTGCTGAGCATTAACATGCATGGCAGAAATTCTACTGGATAGCAGTTCGAGGCAATCTAGAGCTTACCTAAGCGGGCTTGCACATCACAAAGAGGCTGTGTCCATCCAGTGCAACAACCTGCTTCTAATAAAATCTGTACTGGCTCAAACCACTCCTACTCATTATGAGTTATCTCCATCCTTGTACAGTAACATAATCGTTTACTGTGTATAATCAAAAGAATTTGAGTCACATTCACTGATACTAGTAACATAAACGGTATTGTGTTCATGGGAGAATGATGAATCAAATCAAATGGGAAAAGAAATCAAATGAGTGTAATGGTATCTAGTGTAGAGGGATTGTCTGCTGAGGGGCAGATTTCTCTACTGCAGGTGGACTTGGACACACTAAACACTGGCGTTTAGCTAATACTCCTGTTCCACTGTTCAGTAGTCCTCGTTGTACTCTCGGGAGTTCTTCACTGTTGCAAACAGGTGCTTCCAACGTATCCTCATCTCCACACTCACACAGGCTCCTGATTGGTACTTGCCAAGCATACAAGCATTTTAAGGCCAATCACAGTACACTTAGGAGTTTAGATACATCACACTCATTCCCACAAACCTCAATGTGAGAGAATGAATACGTCTTACTACCCCATCTGTACCAAAACACCCAAATACTGTGTAGGACAATTCTCACTTATAAACTAATTAGACATGCTGTTAAGTACATGCAAAAATACACATGCAAGTTCACATGCCTGCTCTATGCATCACAATATTACGACAAATTCTCTATACTGACATCCCCTAACACAGTGTTGTGGAGGGCTACTGTTCCCCTTGACAATGATAGTGCAGATAGCAGAGACTCTTATTGGATCCCTGTTCAAACACTGTACAACTTATATCCTCACTTATTAATCCAATCCCAATGGCCTACTGTCCCAACTGTTGGGACCTGAAACGGCGCCATACTCTGAGCCCATCACCTTCAGGTCCAGTCTACTACGACACAGGATTTATACACTGCTCCACTGAACCGACATCCCCCTACAATGGGATGGGATTGAGGAGGAGTCTACACAAAGGAGAAATCAAACACAGTGTGGAAACAGAAGCGAGCACCAGTGAGATAAGATACGAGGGAGGGGGCGCAGGAGCACGGAAAGCTGTCTACCTGCGCCAGAGTAAGAGAGAGGAGGGCAAGGAGGCCCCCCGCCACGGCGTCTACAGCCCGCTTCGCAGGGGGCTGCTGGCGGCCAGGAGGGAGGGGGTCGACACACCTAAAGAGACAGGACAGCGGAGAAGGAAGAGGAAGAAGAGGAGGAAGAGGAAACTGCCGCTGAACACAAAGGAGGGAGGGAGTGAGGGAGGTAATGGGTCCTTCTGCCGTAGAATCCAGAGGACTGGATTGTGAGACCTGGGTTCTGTTCTCTGAAGGGAGTTAAATGTTAGTACGACTAACATCCAGACTGAATGACCTACTGTACCTAGTAAGAGTGATGCCGTTAATGCAGGATTCTGCATTTTTTATACAGAAGAAAAGCCTAAATGCAGGTGAAAAAATATACCGGATATTCTGAGGTCTTTTCTTTTTTGCTAAGATTATAAGGTGACCCAGAACTACGACAAAATGATTGCTCCCATTTCTTTGAGCCAATTGTCTTTCGGTGTCTGATGTGTTGTTTATTGATACACTGCCTTTGCTAACATTGCGAGATTCAAATAGCAAGCGCTTAATTTGAACAAAAAATCTAAAGTGAGATGTCACACCATAAGTAGCTTGCTCAACAAGAGTACAATATTATTGTATTGTTGCATTATTGATTTTTTAGCCTGTGTGGCAAAAATTTGTTTTGATCAGAATGCCAAAACATTATTTGTAGCTTGTTTCATTCCGCTAATCCGGTTATTTCATCCCGCTTCTGTTACGAGTCGTAATACAATTATACATATGTGTTATTGTGTTATTGGCATATTATGGCAAAAACGGTTATTTTTATGAAAATGTACGTGAATTAGTGTAAAATGCTGATTTTTAAAATGTCCTGCGTTTCAAAGACGCATTCCATGGGCTAGCACGACTACTGCAGTATACATTAATTCTAACTTATGTACAGCCAAAACTTAATGGCTGAGCACATCACTTTGAAGCCAAATAACTGGGCAAGTCGACAACATGAGATCAACAAAACTTTGCAACTTGCCCATTGTGCAGTGAGCTAGGTCATGGACTCATAGATCCTTTTGCGCTAATTAAAGATTAGTTATGTACTTTAGTTGCTCCCAGGAGATGCAGATGTAGCTTGGCTTTCTTTGCATAAGAAGCAATCAAAAGAAATATACAGTAATAAATTGACATGAATTGGTACTTCTCTCCATCCACCTACCACACTATTGTATTACTTCATATTAGGGGTGATTTTAATTCAATTTAAATATAACCTTTGTCTCAATTTATTCAAGATTTACCTCGGAGGAAAATCGTTCTGTTCGGACATTAGAGATTAGGTCTCCTGTACATCTGTTTTATCAGGAGCCAAATGCTCTGCTTTAGTGTTAGTCACACGGTGGCAGGCAGTGAAGCAGAGATGAGTGCATAAAGATTTCAGACACAGGCATCAAAAGACCAGCATCAGGCAAAGAATCAGAAAAACTCAAACTGATAGTCTGCGTTTAGAAGGAAAGTCCACTGAACACACTACTGAGCCTGGCAAGAAGAGAAACGTTAGCGCTGGAATTGTATTCAAGAACTGCCCTGCTTTGATCCACCGTGACCCATCTGACCTTGCGGCTCGCGACGAGAGTGTAATCAAACAGCTTGAATAAAGATGCTCGCTCGCCACCTGTAATCTGTGAGGCCCCATTCACGGACATACCTGTGAGATACCCAGCAGTCTGAGAATCGGAGATGAAGAGGTCATGTTTCTGGTCTTTGAAGGCACTCCACACAGTGGAACGAGAGAGGATTTCGTTCACCTGCAGCAGAAAAAACCCACCGTGAGTAGCCGTTTCCGCTGCACGCTTGTAATGTTGCCGCTGAATCCATGAGCAAGACGCACTGTTTCATACACAGTCTGGTTTAACCTATGTTATCTAAATGGCCTGTATGACTGGAAATCTGCCCTGGGTGCTCTCTGTAGAAAACGTGTAGCTGCTGAGGCACTTCACCTGGTCTCCATACTGCAAGCTGCGCGTCATGGACTTCAGGGCCTTGACGATCTGCGCTTTGGTGGCAGAGGGGTTGTCCAGCGTCTCCAGCCCCACCCCTTCTAGTAGGCGGAGCAGGTAGGGCACAAGCTCCACCCTCAGGGCCTGCGCATGGGAGAAATTAACATCATAGTCATACCAATACAGCCAATTTGATTTGAGTGAGATTGAGAAAGAGTGAGAATGGGATTGAGGGAGGAAGGGAGACAGGCAGAGAGGAATGGAGGGAAGGACGGAGAGGGAAAGAGGATGAGCGAGACAGACAAACAGACAGTCAGACAGAGAGACTGACACACAGTGCGCACCTGTGCCACAAGGTCAGTCTGCTCCTTCTGGAACATTCTGTTGAGCGCCTCACAAGCTAGCCCTGCCATGTCGGCCCGCACTTTCATCCCGGTCATCAGGGGCCCGATGGTCTCCAAGGCGGCCATGGAGCGAACGCACAGCTGCAGGGACACACGGATCGACACGCGTGAGCACACCGCGGCCCACGGTGTCGGTGGCGAGAACAGAGACGCGCGGGAGAACGGCGGCCGCCCCTCTCACCTCGTTGTCGGAGAGCACGTGGATGAGGCGGATGGAGCTCTTGGGCACGGCGTTGTTCTTGTGGTTGAGTGCTGCCAGAACGCGGGGCAGGTGGCCCAGGGGAGGGACCTGATCGGCCAGCTGGGTCTGAGTGCTGAAGAGACACACTGCCGCCGTGGTTACCGTTTCCAAGGCCTCGCCCTGCAGCAGACACGTATAAAGGCACGTTAAGAAACATTTTTACAGGTATACACTTTCACTTGTTTGTCAAAGGACACTGTTTCTGTTTTTTTATTTTCCAGAATTGGTCCCTTAGATGAGCAGCATTTTTAGGTGTGTTTTGTGTGTGTTTTCATGTGGGTGTGTGCCTGTGCGTTTTAAACATTTGTGCGTGTGTGTGTGTGTGTGTGTGTATGGCGCCCATGTGTGTGTGCTTGCATTTGTGCCCATGTACACATGTATGCACCTGTGTGATTATGTGTGTGTAACTCACGTTGGGGTTGTTCTTCTCCAGCAGCTCAGTCAGGGTCTCCAGCAGAGACACCAGGAACTCCCGAGGTTTGCGCAGCACCCAGCCTGGCTGCGCAATGAAGATGCGCAGGAAGACTCCGCCCACGGCCAGCTCACCCTGCCCTGCCCCGTACGCCACCGTGAAGTCTTCTGGAAGCTGGAGACACACAGAGGCTCAACCCTGAGCATCATCTCTACTGTACACCCTCCTCACAGTCTTAGCTACTCTTTACTGACAAGCAACAGCAATAAATGCATAGGTTGGACATAAAACACATTGTGGAAACATTCTATAAACTATAGATATATAATCTGATACTATGATAGTGTGCTATAAAAATGAAAATATGAAAACGCAACATATAAATACTAAGAAGACTATACCTGAACAAAAATCTAAGCAATATGCCTAACTGGCCCTCCATACAAAGATATTGTATATTTAATCTTTTAAATAGGCAAGATTCTGAACATAGCGACTTACTTTCCAGTTGACATCAGGATTATCCTTTTGCTGTTTAAAGTGCCTGAAGAACAAAAAAAGGAGGTACAAAATCTTAGAGCGGCTTGTAATAAAACTGGCAATATTAACTCCAAATTTAAATAACACCGGGACCCAGATGTAGGATTCCCAAGGTTATATATGAGCTTGGGAATGCTAATAGGTAGGAAATGGTTAATAAACATTGCCATGGCAACCAAAAGGAAAAGAACAGGAAGTGGGGAGGCTTCCGTACTCCAGCATCATCTCTCGGACGGTGGTGGAGACGGTTTCCCGGGAGCTGTCGTTCCAGATGAGCTCGGGGTTTTCGTGCGTTCCCTCAAAGATGTGCACTGCCGCCTCAGCGTTGTCCCGCATGGCCTCCATGAACACGCCCGGAAGGAAGCGCATGAGCGTCAGGCGCACCTGAGAGAGAGAGAGAGAGAGAGAGAGAGAGAGGGAGGGAGGGAGGGGGAGAGAGAGACAGAGAGAGAGAGAGAGAGAGAGAGAGAGAGAGAGAGAGAGAGAGAGAGGAAGACAGAGAGAGAGAGAGAGAGAGAGATCAATTAAGCATTTATGGTGCACGTATATGGAGCGTGTGTCCTTTTGTGTGTCCCTGTGCGTGTGTGTATGTGGTGAGACTGGAAGTGGGCAAACATGATCTAGATCTAGACAGAGACACTGATATCCAGACTAATTCAGATGCTCATCTTCGTCTTTGCCAGCGTGTTTGTATTGTTGCAGTGTGCAGCCTTACCTTGGGCCCCACCAGCTTGTCGGAGGTCATCTTGGCAAAGAGCTCGGCAGTCTGACTGCGCACCTGGGGGTGGGTGGAGTTACAGAAGAGGTCCAGCAGGTAGATCAGTGCACCTGGAGGGGGAAGGAGATGTCACAAGAGGAGACCACTGCAAATTAACTCTTATTTTATATGAACAGCACAAATTAACACATTAACAAAACCATACTTCTAAATAGAAAATGCTACTGCATTCTTTAAAATGCAAAAATTGTTTTTATTATTGGTTAAGAAATTGAGCCTATTGCCATTCATTCATGTCACCCATCTGAATATCTGTAAGGCAGAAAATCTCAGAAAATCCTCACCTTTAGCCATGGCCTCTTTGATAATTTTAGTGTTGGACGTCAAGGCATACAGGGTTTCCAGCACCAGCTGTCGGCCTGAAAGAGCCAGATACGAGATACATGAGCAAACTCAAACCGCTTCATTCGCCTGCCACTGTGAACGTTCCCGCTGGTTTGCCTGGGTTGGCTGCAGCGCCCCCCTGTGGGGATGCAGTGGGCCGAAAATGTCGGCGGGGGTGGGGGGGGGCGTGCTTACTGGAGGGCATGGAGTGGAGCAGCACCAGGAGGTTGGAGAGCACCAGGGAGTCGCCGATGCTGCTGACGCATTCCTGGTTCATGGTGACCGTGTTCACCACCTGGAGGTTCAAGAGCAGGCAAGAGAAGATACACAGGGTCATTCTTCCAGGCTCATTATTACAAATGACCCATTTCTACAGATAAATCTACACACACTAGTTCTATGAGCTGTTCTGTCATTTTTGACGTACCACAGTTGTACTGCATACAGTAGTATTATACTTCTCACAAGTGTAACTGATAGCCATGCTAGTCCAGTAACTGGCCCTGTACTGTACTACTCATGAGCGTAGTAGACAGAAAGGAAGACTGATATCTCTCCAGCTGTTGGGAGTGAAAGACAGGCACCTCGAGAGCCAGCTGCTGGACCTTTCCTGCTCCATGGACCCGCAGCAGAGAGAACAGCAGCTTGAAGTGGCCGATGCACTCCGACTCCGAGCCTGTAACGCACGAGGCAACGTGTCACCGTGTGTCAAAGTGCTACAGGCCTTCTCCCCAACAGCTGAGGGGGAGCTCAAACCCAGGGACAGGTCTATTCCCTTTAGGCCAGCTTCTGGAGATCTACTATCCGATAGGTTTTCACTCTGACCATAACAAAGCACACCACATTCAATAGTGAGAGATCTGCTTGAGCTGCTAATTAGTAGAGTCTTGTGTGCCAAAATTAGGGTTGAAATGAAAACCTATAGGATGGTAGAAGATCTCCAGGAACAGGGTTGGTTACCACTGCTTTAGGCAGTCACACTCTCTACCTCATCCAACATCTCAACAACCCCGAAACCCCAGCCTGTTCCCCAACTGAGCTCATAACATGCATTACAAAATAAATCTTTGTTGTAAGTAGGAAGCTGGGTTTCCCCCATGCCCAGTCTCCCTGTTCCGAGGGCGGGGCTCGTACCCGGGTTGTTCTTGATGACGTTGCGGAGGGCCTCCAGGGCCATTTCGGCCCAGCGGAGCCTCTGTGCGTGCTGCTGGGACTCCACCTTGCTGGCCTGGGTCATAGCCAGCAGGGTGTACAGGTACTGAGCCTGGGAGCCCACGTAATCCAGCAGGCTGGCCGCAAACGCCTTGGGGAACTGGGGAAATGCAAATAATATACATTATTAACATCTGGGTTACATACATTAAATACAGACAGTGGGGCATATTAACATCTGGGTTACATACATTAAATACAGACAGTGGGGCATATTAACATCTAGGTTAGAAACTTTAATTAGAGATAATGGTGCACAAGAGATCGTCAATATATATATTCAAATAACCAAAGAACAGAGTGACACGATTCAAGTAAGACCAGAGACCAGACTATGTCAGTATGTACTGACCTCTAGGGGAAAGGCTGGCTGCTCGTTGTAGACTCTGACGAAGATCTCGCCCACGATCAGCTCCTTGCCGTGGTCGGTGAAAATGAATTCTGACCCAAAGTTCTTGTCGCACTCGCCCTAAAGGTGGCAGCAGTGAGGCAGGGAGAAACCAGGCCGATCAGCTGATTGTTCATTTACCGTTCATCATCTGGGCAATGACAATGGTATGAGTTGTGACTGCAGTGCCTAGCCTGGTTAAACGAGGGTCCTAACATTGAATTCTGCCCATCGCACTGTAGGGACCTGAGCAGCTGAGAGAGAAGGACACAAAGGTTCTTTGAACTCCACAGTGCGTCAGAGCCTCCCACTCTCACCCTCTTGATGTTGCTCTCCTGCTGTTCCTCCAGGAACTCCAGCAGCTCGGCCCGAGTGCCGTTGTTCCAGATCAGGTAGGGGTTCTCCGAGTTACTGTTCAGCAGCTTCAGGACCTGCGGGAGGAGGGGGGGGCACAGAGAGGATGACGTGTACACACTTCGCTACAACAGCTTTCCTTTATAAGAGACGGCAAATCCACGTACATACACCAAACGAACAGGTGACACACCAAACGCAAACCAATAGCGACAGACCTACTGCAGAAGTGGGTGGGTCCAAACCCAGGCAAACATACATACGGTAATGTAGCAGGCAATATGAAGCAATGACAGGAATGCGCCATAGAGAAGATCCACTGCCACAGGCGTGTGGGTCCGTTCTAAAGCACTCGTGCTGGCCTACCTCAGCGGGGGAGCTGGAGCCCAGCTTCCGGGAGATGTAGGGCGTCAGCATGGCGGACAGACTCTTCCGGACGGTGGGGTTCTCTGGAGGGGTCCCGTCCACGCCGTTGGCCCCCTCCTCCTCGGGGCTGGGGCCGGGGCTGTAGCCGCCCAGCCGGCTGAGGGCCACCAGGCTCAGCTTGGCCAGGCTGTTGGCCACCTCCTGCTGGTTGGTGTCCTGGCTCTTCTGGATGCCGCTCTCCTCCAGCGTGTAGTCGTAGTTGAAGAGGTTGACCAGCAGGTGCCAGAGGACGCCGGCGTGGTAGAGGTGCGTCTGCAGGAAGAAGTCCACGGCGAAGGAGCTGATGCACTGCACCGCCAGGGCTGCCAGGCGGGGGAGGCCCTGCGGGGGAGGAAGAAACATGGCTCACATGTGATGCTAATCGCTGACCCAGGGTCAGCCGCTTCTTTTCACACAGTGGTGGGGGTCTGGAACTGAAGGTGGGTAAGCTGATCCTGGGCACGCTGTTAGGATACAAAAAGTCTGAGAGAGGGAGGAAGTGAGCTAGGCCCTCTCGTCTGTCATGTTATCTGTGGGTGGGGCTTCAGTGTTCACTGTAGGCGGGGTTTCAGTGCTCACTATGGGTAGGGCTTCAGAAGACGGTTTCCAATACAAATCCCTTTACTGACACCAGCCTTGTTAATCACAGGGTGGTCTCAAAGACACTGGTCTCAACAGAAATGTAAATTGTTTCCGCTCAGATAAATACATATTACACAATTAATACTAATAAATATTCATTTTCAGGACCTCACCTTTGCATAATAGAGCACATGGCAAAGGTCTCGGATGATGTTGGGAAGCTCGATGATCTTCTCCCTGCACTCCTCGAACTGGGCGGCCACGCTGTAGCATTTACAGATGTGCCCGCACACCTGGAGATACAGTAACCATCACCATGGAGATCTGGGCGCGGTCCCAGACCCCAAAAAAGACCTCAAACAACCCCCACATCTGTGCTCTGCAAACTGTCATCCATATTACACGCCACCCAAAGTACTATGACTTTTTATAGCACTGCTCACAAGGAAAAAGAGGAAAAGATACTCTTGCAAAATCAGAAATTCAACTGAATTATGTGTTATGTAATGGCCCACCTGCACGGCCATGTCGTTGGGCTTGCTGGAGGCAGTGAGCACGGCGACGCAGCGAGACAGAGCCTCCAACAGCACCTGGAGAGGAGAGGGGACAGAGAAGACAGCCAATATCACACCCGCTGGCCCTTCCTTCATCCGCATTAACAGAAGCTTCACCACAGTTTAATTTCACTCATCTGAACCACGGACACCGCGCGCGGTACCTTTTTTTCTCACATGACGACATTAAAGAACACGCCATTGATTAGGTTTACGTTTCGTAGCTTCGCGCGGGAGCTCCCTGCCGCAACGCGCGCCGTACCTCGATGCCGCTCTCTCTCCTCAGCTCCTCGGCGTTGAGGGCGGAGCAGTTGACCGTGTGGAAGGCCAGCTCGGCGGCGGCAGGGAGCAGCGGGGAGGTCTTGGAGAAGAGCTGCCCGTCGCCCGTCTCCATGGTGATGGTCTTGATGAGCATGGGGTAGCCGGCGTACTTGTAGGGCTCCAGCTCTGAGGGACCATGGACACGTGGTTTGAAGGGGTGAGAGGTGAGTCTTAGAAACACCGCCTACATGCACCGCCTTGCACTATACCATAAGCCCGTTATCTATATACTAAAAACAAATCCCCACAAACACTGCAGACCAGCTAATACTCAGAGATCTACTATAAATCCGCTTATTTACTCCTTTGAGTTTTAGAGCATCTCTTAAGAGACACCAATCAGTCTTGAAATGCAGGTGCAAAATATTGGGTCTTCAAAACTTTCAAAAGGAGCTGCATCAATAGTAATATTCTATGCGCTAGTAGCTGTACACACAGCGCTGGAAGATGTTGGCAGAACACACAACATAGACTTGTAGCAGCAGTCCACGCCCAACAGCCAGAGCAAGACACACAGGGGTAAGCTAATATAAGACAAACAGACAAAGGACAAACGATCCCTGAAACTAAAGCGGGAAAAACAGCTGGAGAGACACAAATGCAAGAAAGCGCAGAAGCACTTCAGTGTAGAACTAGAGACACAAAGGCAAAACCAACGCAAACACAGGAGAGGCAGACGGGGTCTGACCTTGCCGGTGCCTGTTAAAGAGGATGCTCTGGGCCTTGAGGATGAGGATTATGTTCTCTGGGTCGGGCCCGTCTGTGATGCGCGCCGACTTGGTGCACAGAAACTCGTAGGCCTTGTTCACCTTCTCAAACATGTCCTGAACAGACGGAGAGTCGGACGGTCAGAGAGGTGTAAAGGTACAGTTTTACTCAGTGCAAAATCTCCATGTCAAAATGATATGCTTCCTCATTTGAATTCACAATGCGACCATACATATATTAGCGCTCTGTCAAACTGAACCAATCGTGCAAAAGCACACGCCCACGTACCCGGCCCTCTGGGTTCTTGTCTGGATGGTATTTCTGAGCCAGGCGGAAGTAGGCTTTCCTGATCTTGCTCTCCTCATGCCTGAGGACAAACAGCAAGCATTGACTGCACCCTGCTCAACATAACCGCACAAACCTGCACAGCACAATGGCTATCACTACAGTCACCACAGAATTTGAGTGGTATCCACAAATATAGTGAGATTCCACAAATTTACTATTATTAGAGTTATTATTTTAAATAAAATTATCTGTCTTTCATGTGCTTAAAATTCTTAGAAGACAAATAAACAGACAAAAATAAGGACCAAAAGTGCAAGCTTACAAATACAGTCAGTTTGTATTTTTTTAAATTAAATTTTGTTTTTTAATTTTTATTTTTTAAATTGTACCTATGGTACAAAGAATTCAATAAAAATTAGATTAACATTTGACAGAGGAAGAGAAGAGACATACTGGCCCTGTCCCTTGGGGAGGTTGAGGACCTCGAAGGCATCGTCCACAGACATGGAGGGCGGCTTCTTCTCCACCTCCCTCTTCCAGGCCTCCAGGGTGTCTTTCAGCAGCTTCACCTGCAGGGGGCAGCAAACAACACTCAGCACGAAGCTCACCCTCACACACGCTCTGAGAAGACGAAAGGCCCAAGCGAGAGTAAGTGCAAGCGCGCGATGTTCCTGACGTACCGGCTCTCGGATTGGCCAGTTGGGGAAGCGGTTGGCGTCGCACAGGTGTCTGAGGTAGTAGATGTTGCAGAAGAGCTCGTTGTCCAGCTGGGGGAAGCTGACCACGGGGATGGGGCAGTACTGGTAGAGCGCCCGCGTGTTGCTCTGCAGCCGCGGGGAGAAATCGGCCAGGTGGGCGGCGATCCTCTCTATCATCATCCTCCTGAGGGGGCGGAGACACAACAGCACCGAATGCATCAGAGAGAGCCTGGTTCCTGCAGGACGAACCATTGCGCTCTCCTGGTTAGCAGAGTCAAGAAATGATTAGCGAGCCTGGTTCCAACAGAAGAAGCTCTGGGTGGGATGGACGAGCATACAGACGGACAGACGGACGGACGAATCCGGGGCCAAAGTCGAACGCTACCTCATCTCGCTGCTCCAGATGGCCTCGGGGGTGTCAAACTCGCCCAGGAAGATCTCGGAAAAGCGCTCGGCCTCGTAATTCTCCAGGTAACACACCATAGCCTCTGGCAGCACCGGACCCAGCACGCTACGCTGGACAATGTCCTGACCTTTGGCCTATGAGGTATAGGGGTCAAAGGTTAGACTATGTTCAGCTGTTACTTAAAAAAAAAAACATTTACTCAGACTAACAGGATCTAGAGACCAACACACCTCTTCAGACTTGAAGGCTTGTTTTAGGTGAGTGTACTTCAGAAACCTGGAGGAGATAAACACACATGCCTGTTAGCGAATCAAACGGATGAAACTAAGCAATCAAGGCAGTTACAAAAGTGAACATATCACAGGAATAGAACAGTACATTCAGGAAGCACAAAAACTTATTAACGCCATAATCACATGCATTCAATCTTAGTTATGTTCCCCATGAATATAATCACTCATTTGATGCAGAACTCATATTACAGTCTGACATTTAAGTTACTCATATTAATAAAGACCAGTAGATGGAGTACTGGTTATGGAAGAAGACAAACATCCCAAGCAAACATCATAATTATTTTATGATCTAATTATGTGGTACTGAATCGATTGGCTTCAGCCTGTTCTTATATAATTGGTAGGAGAGTTGTGCGGCTCCTGCCACATCATTGGCTTCTCCCCCTGGCTTCACAGAACTAATTTGCCATTTGCATGCGTTTCCGGATACATGCGCTCTCACCGGGCAACAGGCAGCACGTTGGAGCCAGTGTACATCATGATGAAGAAGAAGACTCCGGTGAGGTAGAGGCGCTGCAGGTTGGGGTTGTCTTGCATCACCTGATACATCAGGTTTGCCACCTTCTCCACCAGGATGGGGTCAAATGTGAGCAGCAGCTGAAGTGAGCGAGGAGTTAAGAGAGAAGAGTCACGCAGGAGAATATAGCGATAAAGAAAGACTGCTCACACCGTTTCTCTATCGGCTGAGGTCTTCTCACATTGATCCCATTAAAAATGTTCGTCTAGCGAGGTCTCTAAGCAGGCTGGCTCACCTGGACAATGTGAGGGAGACAGGTGTTGTCACTGATTAGTCTCTTGACCCGAGGAAGAGGGCGAATGATGGCATTATCCTGGTCCCTGGACAGAGAAAGAGAGTTAACACCCCAAAATTACATCCCATGAAGATACATAACTTCTGCAATGCACTGTAACATCACGTGGAAGTCTACACAAATGTGTTCCGTATTGCAAGGGCATAGACTGCAAAGAGAACGTATAGAATCTAATGAGAGGGAACGGACAGTGCTGAAGAGCTACAGACTGTGCTGAGGGTGTATGAACTGTGCTAAAGGTGTACGGACTGTGCTGAGGGTGTATGAAGTATCCTAATGGGGTATGGATGGTGCTGAGGGTGTATGGACTATGGGTATGGGTTGTGTAGGTGGGGTGTGGACAGTGTTGAGGCGTACGGACCATGTTTATTGGTATGGGCGGTGTCCAGGGGGGTGTGGACAGTGTTAAGGGGTATGGCCAGTGTTGCAAAGGTATGGACTTTGTCTGTGGCTGTAGGCGGTGTCCATGGGGGAGTGGACAGTGTTGAGGTGGCACAGACAGCGTTGAGGGCGTGCGGACAGAGTACAGAGCGACACGCACACACCTGCTGGGGAAGTAGGAGCACATGGTGTTCAGCATGTTGAGGATGAGCGTGGCCAGGTCCGTCTCGTTCATCACCGCCTGCCCGCTGGCCAGAAGGCACCACTTCAGCTGCGGGATGGCCTGCAGGGGGCGCCACCCGTCCATGCCCTGCGCCCAGCACCGCGTCTTCGCCGTCAGTGTCCCCTGGCTCCAGAACTCCTGCATCTGCGGGGCGGAGATGCAAACCGGGCTTAGACAGGCCACGGCAGGGGCAACAGACTGCGGAATGGGGTACGTCAAAATAAAGATTCACAGGAAGCAGGGAGACGCTCCACAGAACCCTATAGGTTCTCAAAGACACTGCACTGTCTCATACAGCCACTGAAAGATGACACTTGAAAATGGAGGGAAAAAGGGCAACAGAAGAAGTCGCCAGACACGCCTGACGTGACCAGCCAGGCAGACGTTTGTAATTTAAACTTCAAGGAAGCAGACAGATACTTCCTTGGGGACAAATAAAAGAGGCAAATACACAGAGGCAGAGGAAAGGGGGGCTTTTGAAGGACTGTTTCAATGAATATCTACCCTTTTTCTTTGTTAGCCTGCAAGCTGGTGCAAAATGATGCAATATACGACACATCCTAGCTGAGCCTGGAGAAAACGTGCTGCCCATCCACCTATGTTAAATGCCTGCAAGAAAGCTTTCAGTTATTTAGCATTTCTTTCAATACTCAATAGAAAAAGTCTTTTTTTCCCTGCAAAGGTTTCTCTTCTTTTTTATTTGACAGAACATATATTGAACCGAGCTGTTTATATATTACATATAACACATTTTATGTGCATAGTGCTTTTCAGGGTACACAAAGATGCTAAAACTGTAGTTCAAATACCTAGCAAGCAGGGTATAGCGCAGTTTAAAGCTGGGCACGGTATGATGCAGTGGTTTTGCAACCGTTCCGCTGTGGTTTTATAGAGTGCACACTGCGGGGCCTCAGGGGTCAAAGAAACCCTGAACGGAAACTGAATTTCTCAGTTAGACGGCGAGGATCGAGAGTCATTTCCTTCCTGCGCGGTGTGTTCGAACTGCACCCAGGCCTCACAGCATCGGTCCTCACAAGGCTGCTGGGGGCGGTGGATGGGGGGGCTCACCTCCTCAAAGCTGTAGGGGCCCCTCCTTTCCTTGTCGGCGTTGCCGAAGTACCACTCCTTCTCACTGTCCCTCTTCATATCCGGTGATGCTTCTATCACGTTGCTCTGGAACACGGACACAAACACACACAGACAGGCAGACAAACACACGAGATGTCAGGACTCAGAGGGTCCATGTACACACCACTGGGGTGCATCTGCTCAACACTCAGGTGTAAATTTGTCATAGCTAACGTTTACAGGGGTCTTAACCAACATTTACAGTCTTTCTATACTTGGAAAATATAGTATTGTAGGACGGTCCACAGAAGTCTGCCTCTTATCAGACCCACAAAGTAAAATGTTAACTGTGCTGACAGGGAGTCAGAAATTGTGATGAAGAGACAGTGCTCAGCTGCAAAACATCTGATTGGATCAGCATTATGAGAGCTTCTCCATAATACGGTGTAATCATGTTTTGTCTTGTTGGAAAACTGATGTCATGGGGAACAAGTTGGTGTCTTTGGTGGTTGGATGTTGACTAAACATCTTGATACCTATGAGTCAGCACCCAGCCAGATACAAAGGTTAACCCAGTGTGATTTGCTTACAGAGTAGTGCAAGCAGGATCATTTATACTGTTTTGCCATGTTTGTGTCTTTATTTGATGACTTGGTGTCTTGCTTTGATAGTTTTGTAAATAAGAGGAAACGTGCACTGACTTATCAACACGGTCTCCTGAGCATATAAGCCATAACCATTTCCCCACAAATTTTGCTTCATTGTACACTGCCATTATTACTGAACACACTGAACAATAACCTGCATTCATTTTAACCTGGCATTACTCTTCGACTCTTAACACAGCACACCTAGCAGTTCTAAGGTCCTAACATACACTTAGAACTCTATGTGTATATATGCACCCTGTAGTCGCCCTGTAGGTTGAGAATGGAATTGCCCAGTCTAATGCAGTGCTCATGATGGAATTGCAGACCTCTTACAGTGAAGAACCCAGCGAGGGCACACGGGCGCACACACACCTGGAGTGGGACGGTGGCTCGGCTGGTGTGCAGGTGCGCCAGGGTCAGCAGATCCACTAGAATGCGCACTCCGTTGGAGTCCATGACCTCCTTCACGTTTTTCTGTCAAAACAGAAGGGGGCAGTGCTGCTAAGAACCTCCAACTTCAAACACTGCATACACCTCAGGTGAAGACTGTATCACTTATAACTCTAAGTGAGGCAAGCCTGCACCTGTTGAATGGCTGAAACAGGTGTGGACCTTGTTAGTACTTGGATTGGAGGCCACCTGGAAAAACCCCCACCCCCCCAGTTTAACTGGCGCAATAATACCCTTCCTGCCCACCGTCACTCAGGTAGGTGTGACACACTGGTGGTGGTTGAGCTGTGATCTTTTGTGCTTTAACACAATGACAACAAAATAATTACATTCTATTATTAGTACAAATATTATTGTTCATAATAGTATTAGTACTGTAACACAGTCATAGTGCTGTTTATTGTTATGGAATATCTGATTGGTTCAGTGACAAAGGGCTCAGAACACACTAAACGTTCCACAGTGGGTGGTGACCGAATCAGAAGCGAACGGAGGGGGGCGGAAGGGCGAAAGGAAACAGACGTTCGGCTGACCTTGTTGAGAATGAGTTTGTTGAGGAAGAGGATGAGTCTGTCTCGCTCCAGCCGGTCTGTACACTGCCCACAGACAAAAAAAAAAAACCCATTAAGCTTCAAATGTTTTGCAATCTGGGAGCATTCAAGCGACTGAAACTGAGGCGAGCTGACAGGCCTGCTTGAACACAAAACAAGCAACCGAGACAAGTGGAAAAGAAAGAGGGAAAGAGGGAAGAGAAAGGCAAAGGAAGAATGGAAGAATGAAATAAAGGAGATCAGAGATAAGAGTCCAGATGAAATGGTCACAGTGAATTAATTAGGGAAATATATTATCACACTATAGGCCACATGGTTTGGTAGGGACTCCTGGGTGATAAAGAAGAATAGTAGGAAAGGGCAAAACGAAAAAGTCAAATTTGGTGTGCAATGCTGGGCCCTCTACGCCAGCGGTACTGACCCGGTCCAGCATGCCTACAATGTACTTGGTGTCGGTGAAGGGCCCGATCTCCTCAAAGCACTTCCCATAGACGATGGTCAGGGCCTGTAGGCACAGACACTTCATGTGGATCTTGGGCGTGAGCAGGAACCGGTGGTACAGCTCGTTGAAAAACTCGTACCTGAGAGGGAGGAAGAGAGAAAGAACGTTTTTATTAACGCTGCTTTGTATCGTTTACCTTATCTGCTGCCTCAGCAAAAATGAGAAGCCACGGCAATAACTACCCTGGAGGCAAGAATGCTTGTATCCATTACGGTGTTGGGCTATTTAAGAGCATGTGAACATTTAAGACCGTATTCAGCAAGCTGAAACTTTAAAATTCAATCCCAGCGAGTGATGGCTTTTTGCTCATTTTAGCTGGGGAGCATAACCTGGTATGAATTACATCAGGAAGTAATTACATTTTATTCAGCGAGCGCAATTTAAGGTCAATGACCTGTAATGCTCACACCACAGGGTGTCAGGCTTACAGACATAGTGGTTTAAATGTGAGAGAAAAGGCCAGGGCTTAAATACAATGTGGTTTTGAGCGAAAGTGACGTCTTACGATCTCTTGATGGCCCCGGACTCCTCGCTCTCATCCTCTTCCAGCAGCAGACGTAGGTAATAATCTCCAATCTTAATTTCGTCTGAAAGGCACTCATATTTCACCTGCATAGCAATGACAGACAATTAAAGACAAAAATGTATGTCATATTTCACCTGCATAGATACGACACACAACCAAACACAAAGTTCTGTGACTCCTGCACAGCTCCCAGTATGATAATATGAAACGGAATATTAATGTGAAGGATCTATTAAATTTCTCATTTGCCTGTAATCTACAACGAAGCCACCAATGTTCAGAAACTTTGTGTTGAAGGGTCTTCAAAGCAGTCCCTTGTTTTGCTGCAAATCCCATAAAGCTAATCTGTGTATTTACATATCCTTGAGTGAAGTGGTGCTTATGAGTGTCTGAACAAAATGTACTTTTAACCCCACTTCCACAGTGAAGTAGGCTATGTGATCCACAATGCGTCTTAATTGGAACCCGATTACAATTACAAGAAGTTCAGTCACAGACACCATTTAATGCTGCACACTGTCTACACACTACAAAACAGCCCTCAGAATGCTGTGTAAAATGACTGTACTCATACATAACATGACAAGAAGCCACTTGCAACAAGTCCAGTGTGTGTTAAACCACAAAGCATGTGACATGGGCCTAGAAAATAGTTTTTTTATTGTACACTGCTGCAGAAGTACTCCCTATAGCATGGCTGGCCAACTCTGTTCCTTGAGATCAACAGTGCCGTAGGTTTTCTCTCCAGCGCTAACAAAGCATAGCTCATTCAACAGCTCGACATCTTGCTGAGCTGCCAATTGGTAGAATTAAGTGTACCAAATTGCAATTGAAATGAAAACCTACAGGATGGTAAATCTGCAGGAACAGGAATAGGCAGCCCTGCTCTATGGTGGTTGAAGCCGCCCCTCCCGAACCCTAACCTCAAACTCCTGGTGGTTCCAGGAGATGACGTTGGTGCAGCCCAGCTCCCGGTCCACGCTGAAGGCGCGCATCTCCCCCTCCAGGGCATCCCGCAGCTCCTCACGGGTCTTCAGGTTCCAGATCAGATTGGACCTTGCGTGATCCAGCTGGAACCTGCAGGGTAGTGGGGGGGGGGGGGGGTTGTGGATGTGAGGTGGTTGAAGGAACATAACATGAAGGAGAGTGGGGATGGAAAAGGTGTGAAGGGTGGAAGAAAGGGAGGGAAAGAGTTGAGCGGAGAAAATGAGGTGAAGAATGGAAGTTCAAAAGGAAGTGAAGAGGACAGGATTTATGACCAAACTTACAATGCCCCATTAGCAATCAGGAATGCCATACACCAGATACGGGCTGCATACAAATACAGCACGTCCAGTCCTCCTGCAGATATTGCAGGCCTTTCTATGTACGTCCAAGTGCGGTGCTGTGGTTGTGGTTCTACCCCCTACATAACGTATTCTCTTGAATACTCTATCCAGGTCTACAAATGGCCAGGACCTGTACGTTGCATTGGGTCATGTGCTTAGGAAATATCAGAATGTACTGTTCTGGACACAGCGGAGAAGCAGTACCGATAGTAGAAAAGCTCCCAGTTGGCTTCGATCTTGATCCTCTGTCTCCTCTTCCTCAGGATGACCGGTTTTTGGTTTGGGTTCTGGAACAAGCCAGAACAATGTCAGTCACAGCAGTTCTCGTCTCCCGTTGGCCTGAGTGAGCGTCAATCATCTCCCTCGTCACATTCAGAGTGACAGAGGCTTTGCCTTTGCCTCCACTTGCATGGATGGACAACATACAAATGGCTCTTTAAGGGTGCACCAACTTTAGTGATTACGATATTAATGGTGGAAAACAACACACAAACAAAATGCTGCTAATGACTGAATGGACACAACAGGGAACGGATATAGAGCAACTGACCCATAAAAGGTCAGATTGTTTGCTGGCATGTACAACAATGCTGCCACTGCTAAACTATCAATACATCATAAACCCGTTCATGCACCGCATCGCAGAAAAATGACTGCTGAATCATCCAGTGATTACTCAACACACAATAAAACTTCAAAGCCAAAACACATCACAATAAAAGCGCATGACCTTCTCATTGAACACAGCACAACACTAAAGTAGAACACACAGACACACCAATACACCTTACAGGGAGTGGACCCACAGAACGTATGTTACGTGATGTCTAATGGTTGTCGATGAGGGGTGGAGACTACAGAGGGAGAGGCCTTGGGTTGCTCACCATAGAGTTCTACTCACCAGGTTATTCCTGTCCTGCTGCATTGATTGACAGCAGATAGCCAGAGAGGACAGGGAGGTGTAGGGGGCAGAGACAACACAAAGACATTATTGTACCTTGCAAATGTTGAACCTTGAAATATTTCATTCACATGGTGACACCGATGTGCTTTCCCAGTGGTTTTTAGGGTCAGGGAAATTACGCTTATCCGTTTCTGGAGGGACATCGCTTAAGACATCAGCCAAGCAATAATTACCCGAGAGAATTTTGATTTAAAAAGACTACAACTCTAGGCGCTTAGCTGTGCCAATTAGGCTTTAAAGGGTGGATTAAATATGTTAAAGAAGCAGCAAGTGAACATACTGATTTCAGAGAATTATTGTGAATCAAAAGTGATGCCAGATGGAAGCTCTAAAAAGTCCTGCAAGCGTCCTCCCCTATTAATGCAAGCTCCACAGGCAGCTTGCAGTATTTTGGTGCGTGATAATATCTGGATGTGGGTAAGTCCAGGAGATGCACCAAAAAACAAGGGGTGGTTCAGCCTTAGAACAGGGTGATGCTGGACAGATAACCAGCTTCTCTCAACCACACGATTCAGAGAAGAGGAGATGGAAGAATGAAACATTAAATAACTGCCAGCTCGAGAGAGGACACCACCTATCGGTGAAATAATAAATGACAACAGAAGAAAGCCCATTTCAATTTTACCAAGAAGGACGCTTCAAAAACAAGCAAAGCTATTAAAATCTTGCAATCAAAACCCGACAATGCGTGACACAACCCAAGACAAGACAGCGCCAAGCCGTGTTAAAACAAGCTGCGTCGAAGCTGCGCGGATCCAGAGAAGCACCCTTCTAGCAGCCCGTTCAGAGGGCAAGTCCTCATAAGTGCACAGCGGGCTGCCTGCCAAGCCAATGAGAGCAGCCCGGTCCAGCTCTGAGCCAATCACCACTGTGCGTGCAGTGCCACCCAGTACCAGCAGGGGGAGCAGTGCGGAGCGGTTGCGGGAGTGCGGCAGCAGTGGGCATGTCCAGATCGCTCTGGTTGAGAGGCCAGAGGGACATGTGAGCTCACCTCCTTCTGTGCTATGCCCATCTTGTCCCTCCAGTGCATCAGCACGATGTCCGCCTTCTCCTTGGCAAACTTCTCCACCTCCTTGGCCGCCTTGCCCGCCAGCCTCTGCCATTCGGGCACCTTGTTTCGTCCAAACTGGTCCTGTGAAAGACAGGGTGGGCACTCAGGGTCGAGAAACCGGCCACTTGCCACCAAAGACAAAATGGCTACCTGCTATGCCCATTCTGCCAGTCAAAAAAGGGCAGCTAACTCAAAAGCAGCACAATAAACTGCTAGTGGATAAAAATTAAAGGGGACTGGCCAGTTACCGTGGCAATCTTGAGGTTGTCTCTGATGTGCATCCTGTCCACATCTCTCTCAGGCACTGACTCGGTGCTGTCCAGGTATGCCAGCAAACCTGTCGGCTACAGAGGAGGCAGGGGATACAGGTTACATTGTTTATGCTCCCAGACTGATACTTAAAGAGTAGTTGCACTGTTTCAGCCTGGCTCCGCCTACTACACAATTCAAAAAAATGCATTGTGGGATGGGAGGAGTAGGTGTGTTTCATTACGAAGTAGGCATACAAACACATCACACCTTAAACAAGTTATCTAGTTATCATTTAAGGCTGTATGCACAGAATTTCTTAAGTCTTTCACATGAACAAGAAGTGTAACCCCAGGCCACCTTTGTAACTAATACCTGATGCACAGCAGCTAATATGCACACCAGAGTGTGCAGAACACATCCGCAGAAGTGGAGGAGAGAAGATTCACTCAGCAAAAAAAAAAAAAAAAACAATGAAATTGACTAGTTTGAACAAACAAATCCAAGACATTTTAAGTTTGGCCTAGGCAAAGTTACAAAACTGGAAACTTCACAAATTGACCATATGCAGAGGGGAGCCTTCTAATTGCCTGACAGCAGTTACTCATTAAAACAGATTTGTCTCCAATGTGAAAACAGGTGGAATGCCCAGTAAAGTGACCCAGACCTTTGCTCATGAGACTGTAAATGCGCACCTGAGCCAATGGCATTAGCCCTATAGATCAACGGAGGGGCGTCGGGTTAATACAAAAGCACAGGGTAATTTCCCCTTGATAACAGGAACGCAGTTCATTCAAATGTATAGACTCCCGGCATTGACAACAGGCCTGCCTGTGGAATCTGAGGATAGCTACCACATGCCGTTTTGGATATGGGGGTACGAGTTGGGGAACCGAGGTTCTAACTCAATGTCGTAGGTCCAATTCCCAGCTGGGGCACTGCAGTTGTGTGATTGAGCGAGCTGTGCTTTTACTGCTTCAGTAAAATAACCAACAGTATGAATGGACAGTACGCAAAAATGTCATCAGTGTAAGTCGCTTTGGATAATAGAATCTGATAAATGCTTAAATGTAATGTAATGTATTGCAGTGTACAGCTGTCTGTGTGGGGCCGCTCGCTCTCACCAGTATCCTCTTCAGCAGGTTCATGGCGATGGGGTTCTCTGCAGTCCACAGTCCCACCAGGTGGCGGCTCAGCTGCCTGTAGCAGGAAGAACACTTCTAAATCAATCTGAATACTGTACAGAGCAGGGCACTGAGTGTGAGCATAAAGCAGGTGCAAGATATTCTCGCACACGCACGCACGCACGCACGCACGCACGCACGCCAGACCATGGAATGCTGCACTTTTGGAACTCAGGACACTTCAAAATCTCACTTGCACTCTGATAAAATAAGTATTTTTGCCATAATCAGCCTACTCAGAATAATAACACAATTAATGTATGTCATTCATATTCTTATTTTGCCACAACAAAAGTGGGATTAAATATCTGGATTAGCAGGATGTAATAAGTTACAAATAATGTTTTGGCGTTCTGTTTAAAACAAACTTGCCACACAGGCAAATAATATTTAAAAACCTTATAAAATATTACCCACGGTACCACTGAAGCTTTGCTTATGAACACACCTTTCTTCTTTCCCTGGAATTTTGGATCTTTTTCAGTTTAAAAATGCAGAATTCAGAATGCGACAGGATCTCACATACACACACATTTTTAGCCCATATCTAAAACAGAAATTTGGGAGAGGATCGATACTGAAGTGCATTATGATTCAGCTCTTACCGCATATTGCAACTTGGTTGATTAAAGAGCGGTTAAAAAAGAAAAATATAGCAAGGTAATTACAGAACATGTGCCCATCCGTTTTTATTTGTAAAGCAAAAACCTTGGATGCAAAAGTGCAGTGAAACTTCTTGTTCCAGAGAGGAGCTTAAATCCTGATGGTGCTAAAAAAAGTCCCCATAAGGCACTTTAATCAAATTGTACACAAGGAAACTCTTTGATGAGCCAGCTAACTCGGGACAGCTGTACGTGGTCTGTGAAGCAAAAGCTCAATGGCGGCCCCACCACCCCCGCTCGGGCTGCATGGCTGCTCTTCTGGTTCCGGCTGAAACAACGCGACCTGGAGCTCTGACCTGTTGGTGAGCATCCTCTGGTCGGAGCTGATGGTGAACATGGAGGTGTGCAGGTGTCGGGGAAGGGCTCCCTCGCTCAAAGCCAGCTCCTGCATTTTCGTGGCGATCTCCTTGTCCCCCTCCTGAAACCGGACAACAAGCGGCGCTTAAGGCAACTGCAGTCGCGCCCATTAAGTTAATTAAAGAAATCCCCATTTGAGCAGTGCCTGTTACGCTAATGAGAGTACTCAATTCATTCTACAGTGCAAGTCATGCTAATCAAACTTATTATACTGAGTGACCCGTCTGGTAAGTTGATACAGTGGACAATTGTTTAAATAACTACAGCTGCACTTTACTGTGACAACACTAGTTAGATGGATGACCACGGTATTGACCTTTGCTGTTACAATGGGAATGAGAAGATGACAAGAGTTAACGATGGTAATAGAGAACTGAGGAGTCAAGCAGCCTCACCTCAATGATGGCCTTCATGACCAGGCCTGCTCCCTTCACAATGGCCATGGAAGGGTGCTGTGGACAGACACACGGACGCAAGCCAAGTGAGCAAACTGCAGCACAAGGCAACAGACCCAATCAGCAGTCACTGCACACCCTGAATGAACACGCCATCAGTATGGAACCCCCTGGTTCCTTTTCCCCAGGAGATCTGCCTGGATTTTTCAAAGACATCTTCGCAATTCTTAAGAATCCCCAGAGCCTTGCCTGCACCTCTCAATAAAAACCAGGCTTCAGATGAGCTTTACTGGCACAGGGGACACGGCAAGGCGGTTCCCCGAGGCAGACGTGTAAAATGTGAGAGCGAAACCTCTCGTGTACTCCGTCTCCACCCCCCCGGCTATTCACCCCACCGTCCTCCACCTTTCTCCTCTCCCTCGATCTCCCCACACCTCTCCGCCCCACCCCACCTCCCACCTGGAAGAGCTTGAAGAGGGTTCGGCCGTTAGAGGCCACCATCTCCAGCAGCATGTCGAACTGCTGGCCCTCGCTGGTCTCGCTGTAAGGGGCGCACAGGGAGAAGGTCAGGAAGTCCAGAAGTGAGCTGATCACCAGTGCACCGGTGCCGTGCTCCTGTGGAGGGAGGGAGGGAGACAGAGAGAGAGAGAGAGGGAGGGAGGGAGGGAGGGAGAGGGAGAGAGAGAGTCACCAAATAACACCAAAACAAGCAGCATCACAGAGCTAAGCCTTGTGGGATATATCATTCTAATCTCCTTAATTTGCATTGTTAGGCACTTTGGTTCTCTGTGATCAAAAAATAACATGAATCTATATGGAACTGGGCTCCTTTATGAATAGTATGTAGGAGCAGCAGTATGACCAAAGGACGTATATGTGTCAAAGTAACCCACACAGCAGTGACTGGGGCAGCACTAGAACAATACAACAGTACTGCTGGCAGGTTCCACTAATACTTTACATATTAAAATAGATATCGCACAGCCAAAACACTGATGAAATGAACTCTAAGAACACATAATAGGGAATTATTTCAGTCATGTTTACCAGCTGATGAAAGTCAGTGCAGTGGTGAAGGTTCACAGATTTTTCTGTCCGCTTCATATTTATATAGAAAAATTACTTATTTTGGCACTCAACAAGTTGATTGTTTTGAAAACATTCTACACTTTATTACATCCTTAGTGTTTCCATATTAGACCTACTAAAAGGGAAGAAAAAAAACTAAGAAATCCAATGATTTACTGTATGTCAGATACACATATTACCAAACATGGCATGTAATGTGCATCTTACATTATTCCAATTTGAAAACAGAGAATAAAACAACACGCATGCTGATTCATGCTTTACTTGAACCGCAAACAATGTATTTATGAGTCACACAGCACTGCATTTTAAGTTCTAACAGCTCTAGGCTAGTGGCAGTCAATCAGTTAGTCAGTTAGTCAGTGGTCACCCTGCTGACCCTCACACTCACCACATTACTGATGAACTTCTCCAGAAGGTTCTCCAGGAATTTCTTGGAGGAGAGTAGGGAGGCCTTGTTCAGCTGCTCCTGACGCAGGTCATAGTCATCATGCATCGGCTGCAATGAGAACATGCCCTTGTTATCTCTCCCTATCATTATCATCTCTATCACCATGGCAACAATCCATCCTACCAAAGTCATCTTTACCACAACTGCCGCGGTACATTTACTAATTCCAGTACATGCAGCCATGACCAATACGCAGTAAGAAAAACGCCTTTACGAAACAATGTGTGTCTGTGTGTGCAAGCGTGCGTGTGTCTGCGAGCGTGCATGTGTGTGCGTGCATGTGTGTATGCATGTGTGTGCGCGTGTGTGCGTGTGTGTGTGCGCGCACCCGTGTCACTTACACACATGAGGGCGCAGAGCATGTCAATGGCAGCGTGCGTCACCCCGTTGTTGTTCCTTTTCAGAGCCTTGACCGTTTTCACCCCCAGCTTCTCCCGGAACCTGGAACAGAAGAACAGAAACGCGCGTGAAGACACGCCAACACAAGCCGACAGCACAGGCCACACGCACACCACACAGGCGCAAGGTCCTTTAAAACGCAAGGGGTGACAGGGAGGATTCACTCGACCTTGAATGGACAGGGGGATAACGCCCCGCTATAACCACCACTATGGCGGCTTTGATCAATATTTGTATCAGGTTGCTTTCATACAAATATGAGGGGGACTTTTCTCATAGGAGACCTGGGCAAACTAAGAACTGGAGACTTTGCAGAATGCAGAATTCACGCAAGACAATGTCAGTAATACCTCAGAACCCACACAACACTTTTTACACCTCACAGAAAAAAAGTGTGCTGTGGTTTCTGAAGACACAGGAAAGACAGACAGTAGATTGTGAGATGAATGTTTTCATATTTACGTTCCGCCCGAGGGTCCAGCCACCTGACCAGACCTTAGAACGACAGAGCACGCCTGTGTTAGGCAGTGGCTAGCACTACTGGCCCACACAAGAAAAGAGAGAAGGAGAAGGAGGAGGGGGTAGAGGCAGGGGTTGGCCACCTACTTGGGGAGCTGGGTGAAGGCCTGGAAGCCGGCCTTGGAGGCCACCAGCCGGCGGATGGCCTGGAAGTGGCTCTCCAGCTCGGCGTTGGGCCCCGGCAGCTCCGTCTCCTGGGAAAGCAGGGCCAGAATGGCGTTGTTGATCAGCTTCTCCTTGTTCTCTGAGAAAAGGCCCTGGAAGGAGGGATGTGGGTAGAGGAGAGCGAGAGAACGAGAGAGAAAAAACCGTGAGGACGAGCCAGTCCGGCCGCAGCACTCCGCCTGGCGGTCAGCGAGGTGGCGGGAACGCGCGTACTCACGTCTTGCGTGACGGCGTGGAGCACGCCGCTGTAGGAGATGTTGGCGTTGAATCTGAACACCGCGTCCCCAAAGTTTCCATCTGAGGAGGAGAACGTCAGATTTCTAAAACGCGGTAACAATCAACCTTCAAACCCAAGAAAAAGGTTGTTTGGCGTTTTGCTTCCAATTTTTCCTTGGCAAAAGTAGGGGGAAAAAAGCTCATCAAGAACAAGGGCAGCGAGAATAAATTGGCAATCGCTACTGCTGCTGCCAATACCAACCAATGCAATAATTACGTTCAATTTACAGTCCTAATTTACCAGCCAGGAGTTCCATTATCCTTTGCTAAGCAATTACATTTTTAAAATGTTTTTCTCATCAGGCATTCCATTTAGCAAACTCTGGCCCAAAAATGAATGGGTGAAAAATCACTGGCATGGGGCAAATGTACATTTGAACAGTGTGGAATAGGCCAATGATAAGTTTCCTAAGAGCTGAACTGTCTTATTGAAATCCCTGTGCACCCTGCTCCTAACCATTTTCGGAATATCTTGAGTATTTAGTTTCTTTGCTAAATGAGTAGGGGTGGCACTCCTCATGAATAGGGCTGTTGGACTGTCTTACTGGGGGGTGCAGCCAGGAACTTGAGGTGCAGGCTCTCCACCTCCTCGTCCACCGGCATGCTGAGCAGCCCCCAGCGCTGGCCCCTCTGCGTGGGGGCCATCTTCACACACACGTCCCGGTTCCCAGATGCCCGCACCCCGTCCAGCAGGCTGGCCATCAGGGAGTCTCTGCAGGGGCGCAAACACAACCAGGCCCTGCGGTCACTAACGGTCACTAACGGTCACTATGCACAAACACGCAGAACCCAACGGTCAAAAGACAGCGTGTGCACAGACGGGCACAGATGGGCAGGCTCGCACACACACACACACACAGATGCACACACACACACACACACACAGAGGACATGAAACACACAGGCATTCCCAGCAGTAACCAGGGAGTCTGGTTTCTACACTCAGTTACGTGCATATAACAGCATACAATGCTAACATATGATACGCAAAGGAAACAAATATTTACAGCAGAGAAGAGGGGAGCCGGGATACACACACACAACCACATAAATCACCACAAAGCACAAGAGAATACTGACAGAATACTGACCCAAACAAAAGCAAGCAGCACACATTCAGCCCAGTGTACAGAAGTCTCTGCCCGCATGGGTCAAAGTCTACGCCCGCATGGGTCAATGTTCATGCCTGCATGGGTCAATGTCCATGCCTGCATGGGTCAATGTCCATGCCTGCATGGGTCAATGTCCATGCCCACATGGGTCAATGTCCATGCCAGCATGGGTCAATGTCCATGCCCACATGGGTCGATGAAGCTGAAGTACCTTTCTGTGGAAGAGTACTTTCTGATCTGCCCCCTGATGAACTCCACAGTGAAGACCTGGGGGTTGTCTGCATCACAGACGAGCGCAAACACCTGCAAACACAGAGAGCGACACGGCATCAGGATTAAACCGATCACAAAGAGCGCTCACATAAAAACACTCATATCAGCACTAGAACAATGAGCGAGAACAGCCGGGAGGACCTTTGGGACTTAAGGGTGAATCAAGTTGATACCTTTTCACCCCAATGCCAGTTATGCATTTCATCCTATTAGTGGTCTGAGTTTGTGGTAGAACCAGTTAGAATTCGATCATGCAATTATCTTAAAAATTCATGCTTTTTTTTGACTTGTCTTTGGTGGGTAAAATATGATTTGATATGTTTTTCATATATATTGATTATGGGCCTGTGTAGCCATCTAATATATTTTGGACAGATTTAATCACTACTTTTACTGAACAGTACGGGATGTTCAGGTCTCTGTGTATCAGATACTTTTGTGCGTTTCAGGTTTGCATGTATACTGTTAGAAATCCACAAGCCTTTGAATATACATATATATGTCAGTGCATCAGAGAGTGTAGTCATACACTCTCCATATAAACTGAATACATCCTCAGTGCACAACGACTGGGTTCACCATTTAGTATCACAAACAAATCAGAATTGCAACCGCTGCTGCCTTAAATCGAGTCATTTCCTCACATACGTCCTACCTAGTCATCTGCACATTTCTCCTTTTTGGGTTTGTTGGCATTTTCCCTTCTATCATATCCAATGTGCAAAGCAGAGTATGTCATAAAGCAAAACAGGAAAGAATATGCCAAGTATTGTACATAAGTGAAATGTGATTGTATTTTTGAACAGTTTCAAAATGTTAAAATATGTTTCATGATTTAAAAAATTCTAATTGCTTATTTTTCACTGGTTTACCTAAGACTGAAACAGTTATTATGTAGTTGGGTGACTGGGCAACCGATTATTGGAAGGGCCAAAAACCTTTTTAGATACAGGACAAATTCCCTTTGTCTGGAAGACAGGGAACCACTTGTTGCAAAAGGGTCTGGTTGGTCTCCGCAAACTCATGTGACTGAGCGATGGTTCAGATATCTGCACTGTGAAACTTCTGCGTAATTCCACACCAAGTACGTCCCGTGCCGTTTCTCCTTTTACTTCGTCCAAAACATACATTGAATTTTGCTTGACTCTGGATCCTAGCATCTGGCATTTTGAAACTAGCTCTGTTGTCTTCATTTTAAGCTGGGCGAACAGTTGCTCATGTTTTTTTGAAACCACCTACAGACATGGAGAGCTGAGGGCGCAGCAAAAAAAAGACTGACAGGCAGTATGATGCTGTGTGTGAGAAGCTTTGATGATTAGGGCGTACCCTGCAGAAGGCTCAACGCTTTGGAAGCTCCACCTTTGTGCATCCTACCTTGCTTTACAAAGCACACACCACACATGACCCAGAGCATTCCAAGCCAGTAGCTGAGCAAAGGGACTGTAGTCAGTAGTAATCAACATCTAAAAATAGAGCCTGATCATTTTGTGTTTCAATCTTTCAATATAATCTCAAGCAACATTCCATAAAACCTGTTTCCTCACTTTGGGCTGACTGGAGTGCATGTCCAGGCCCCTCCCACAACGACTGCCAATGACACCCGAGAGGGGAGCTCAGCAGGTGCGCCTAGATGCGCTCCAACCAAAGCCGCAGAGCCCAGCGGTATACAGGAGCTTTTCTTTACGCCATTGCCTTTGGTTCTCTCTCTAGCATCCGCGCTACGAACAGCAGGTGTGCAAACACTACCTTTCTCCTATAGTGCTCAAAGTCTGAGAGCAGGTGGAGCTACTGTAGGCGGAAACCAGAAGCTGATGTCAACCCTACGCAATACTGCTTTCCTGTTCATTACATTACATCACAGGCATTTAGCAGACGCTCTTATCCAGAGCGACTTACACAACTTTTTACACAGCATTTACATTGCATCCATTTATACAGCTGGATATATACTGAAGCAGTGCAGGTTAAGTACCTTGCTCAAGAGTACAATGGCACCTGTGACCTTTAGGTTACAAGACCAGTTCCTCACCCATTATTCTACACTGCCGCCCTATCTGAGTTCAGTTGAGTAAGGGCTGGTCTTGTGTGGGTGTAAGAGCTTGGTGCGTATTGTCCCACAGCTCCCGTCACTTTGAAAAGAGACACGGCGCTCGTGGAAAAAGATGACAGGGTGTGAAGAGGAGCAGACGCGATGAGGGACAGATTTCGGGCGCTTGTGACCGAGTGGTGAGCCTGCGACAGCCTCTTTTCCCGCAAGGCGGTAAGGACGGCGCCCACCTCTTCGAAGGGCTTGATTGTGACGATGTTGTAGGAGGCTGGGTCCCTCTCCACCAGACAGGTCTCCGTGAGAGCCAGGATCCTCTTCGCCGGCTCCTGACAGGACAGAGAGCGCCGGGGTTACTCCTCCTAACTGCACATTGCACCGTCTCTCCCTACACCTCATTACTGAACAGTGAAGCTTCTTCTGTGAGGAACCCTGGCTGTATGAGCAAAAAAACACTACAGAAGAGAGGGAGGGTGCACTAAGTACTGAAAACTGGGCCGAAAATTTTGACAATTTTTGGGAAAGAAAAAAATTACTTGTTAAAAATAAATACTTTTTTTCAAAAATAATATGGATTCTATTCTATTCTTTTCTTGGAATAGAACAGAATAAAACAGAATTTACCCATTTTTGAGAATACAATATTGCACATAACTTTATTTTATATATTTTTTGTGTGCCAATAATTCTGGAGCTGACTGCACACACCCTCATCCTACAATTCAACAGGCCTTTATTATAAGCATGACACTTAACAACAAAGCATTTAAATCATAGCTATATCTATTTGTCAATGCAATGTGAAATATGCAGTGCTTAGGTGGTGGCGTGCTCAACAGGCCTGCTATGTAATGCCTGTCACAGCATGCAAGCACCTACGGCGATAAGTCATGCGGCTGAACTGACAGAAAACACGCGTGACGAGATCATACAGACGAGAGAGCGAGCGACAGCAGCATTACAGTAACGGTGAGAGAGGAGGAGGAGGAGGAGTAGGAGGAAGAGTGCGCCAGGCGCGGGCGGCTAACCGTGTGCCGGGGGGAGATCTTCTGCACGACGAACTCGGCCAGCGAGGTGATGCAGTCGTCCGCGCCGTACTTGCCGAAGCGCTCGGCGGCGAAGCCCTCGAAGGTGAGCGCCTCCTTGCGCAGCCGCAGCGTGATGCCGATGAAGTTCCCGGCGTGCTCCACCGCGCTGCGGATGATCTCGTCCCGGTGCTCCGAGGCGAAGAGGTGCTGCGCGGAAAAAGGGAAGGAAAGAAAAGGAGAGGAAAGGGAGGGTGAGGATGAGAGAAACGGGAGAGGAGAGGGCTTGTAACGCCGCAAAAACCTTTCTTTCTTTTCGATGGGTGGCGGATCCTTCCTTTGGATAACAAATTTAAAAAGAAACCCGTACACAGTCACGCATGGTCATGTACGCACGTGTGCGGACAGAGCTCGATTTGCTAACCCCTTTAGCATGCGCACAACCTTTCAGCACACGCTAATAACACAACCAACGATTGGTGCAAAACAAATGCCACGACCAATCATTGGCTACGTTATTGATTTTGCATGCGCTAAAGGTCTCAGTAAATCAGGCCCGTGGTACGTACCAACCGGCTGAAGCCCCCGTAGAGGATGCAGAAGCCCCCCTGGTAGTCGGAGACTTCCACGAAGCCCTCCACCGATCGGTAGTCGTAGGAGCACAGCAAGCGGTTGGTCTGCGGGTCGATCTGGTCGATGCCCCCCGGGGTGACCTCCAGGACCACCAACCGCCGCGAGTCGCTCCAGTGGTGCTTGTAACAGTTGTAGCGCTGTGGAGCACAATGTGCATTAGAGGGTCATGACATCACGGTGGCGTGGTTGATGCTGGGCGGCTGCTGAGCCAATGACAGCTTTACCTTAGAATAAAGACCTGTTTATTAAGCGTGGAACACGGAACATGTCTTTAAGGTGCAAAACAAAGCTAGCAACAATCGTATAAATGGCCAGAAGGGAGTTGCGATACGATGTCTACATCAATTCAATTCAAAAATTGATATTTGTTCAACTTTCAGACGTGTACCCAAACGCACATACACAAACAGTCGGCTAGCTGTCTGCGGCAATTACAAAAATCTGATTGTTTCTGTAATATAGAAGTTATTCGGGTAGACAGCCAACAGTGCTGCTTTGGGAGGGATGCTGGCGTACATTTTCCCTGACAGAGGAAATGAAAACAAAGCTAAATTTCATATCTCCATGACCAGAGACCATAACACCATATCAGATCCAAGCTTTCTGAGTAGCTATGAGGTGTCACCGTGATGCAATACCACAATTACAAAGACAGTTACAAAGAAAACAATCTGTCAAAGGTTTAAGTGTTTCGGTACGACAACATTCGGCTGTACGATCAATTTCAGAAAGAAGCTTTTGGTGAGCCTGAGTAAGTGAGGGTAAGTAAGAGCAATCCAAAAGAAACCACAGGAAGTTGTATTGATTGACAGGGATGAAAGTCACCCTTGAGGTAGATGTGTTCTATTATAAACTGATCTACGGAAATGCGGTAATGCTGATAAAACAGAAATGAGAAACACAAAGGTACGAGGGCAGTGGCACTCTACAGCCAAACACATGAGGACAGATCTTATTCCCCACACAGGAAGTTCACCTGGAAATAGTAGTGCTGAATATAGGCTATTGCAATTCCCAGGCTGCAATATATCATTCACGCAGGTGCTTCATAAAAACAATAAATACTTTTAAGACCATCTTAACAATGCAAACACATAAACACACAGAGTACCAACCCTGCCAGTTATCTTGCCCTCCGAGAAATCCGTTCGGAATCTCTGCAAGAAACGAGAGAGAGAGAGAGACAAGGAAAGAAAGCATTACCTCTTGAATGACTAATTAACATACACTACTCAAACCATGAATTCCTAGTTTTACAATACACAAACGACGGCACACAGCTTAAAATGAATATACATTCTGTTGCACCTTTCCCTTTAAAGAACATTTCCCGCATGCAGAATGCTTGCAAAAGGGTTTAATTAAGTTGAGCGCACAGGTGTGTAAACAATCAGACAGATCTTGGTTTTCCAGACGTAAACGTTAATGGAGCTGGACGTCGGTGCCCAGTCCCGGTGGGTCTCTCACCAGCGCCTCCGTGAGCAGCTCCATCCTGTGCTCGGTGGAGAACTTGAGCGTCTCCGACTTCTTCCCGCTGCCCTTGCGGAACGTGAGGCTGAACTCCGTGCCCTGGCCCTTCCCCACCGGGGTGATCCCGCAGATGTCCCCATAAGGCCACTGCGAGTCGGAACAGAACAAATTAGCGGGGACCTGATAACGCACCACGGAGGATACAGTCCAAAGTACAGCGGCTCCTCATTACCTGATTGGTAACTTCTAACGTGGCGGGGTTGTAAGTGGTGATGCCGTGGGTTCCAACAGAAAAGACTCTTTTATACCTGCAAAAAAACAAAAAACAAGCGAAACAGGATTTAACCCAACGCCTGCGTGCGAACGACCCGCCAACACCGAAACAAACGGGTCACGTACAGGGGCTTGGTAACTGAGCATCGACCATCAGAAAACCGTCCTCTCTCATCTCATAGATAAGCCTCAACAAGCCATCTGCCAGGCACTGCTGACAGGCAAGCATAAATCTGGAACACAAAACACTGCACGACACCTGCATAAATGGAACCACGGCAATTTCATGCTTAAAAGGCTTTAGTCGCACTGGGCGTAATGGAAGAATTTTCGCATGATACTGTTTGGGAGAAATGTCACATTCTTGGCCTGTTTCTGTGGCCAGACACCGCCTTCCCTCTACGCCGATCACAAACAAATCAGGCTCATAATTAGCAGTCTGCTGGGTTTGATTTGCCTTAATTATGCAAAAATCTGCCTCCCTGGAACCTGGAGAGAATTGCAGAATTAAAGAGCAAATGCAGAATAGACGAGCCAATTACGAGGGATTTTAAAGCTCATCTTCACCAAAAAAACAAAAAAAACAATATGTAATTCCCCCAAGAGTACCCACTGCCTGAACAGTATTGCAAAACCACTGTGAGTTGCATTCAACTGGGCTATTACACAGGCCATGTTCATGATTTGTGCAAAAACAAAAATAGAGATGATGTCATCAAGTCTACAGTATGAAAAAGACAATGAGACGGATGTCCCGGATGCAGACGTCAGCAAAAAATTAAGCTACAGGACATTTAATATAATCTTAACATACAAGGAATACAAGCATGAAGTCTTCACTCAATTCGGCTGGCTGAATGACCTGCTTTCGTTCCCTTTTGTGTGATCAACTATAAAACTACTCAACCCTGAAATTCCTCTTTCAGTCATGCATATATAGACGTGTGTGGAAATCAACATCCTGCTTTAGAGGATGAAGAAAGATTGTAAGATGAAATGGCTCCGCCTTGCCGGAAAATTCTACACAGAACCCTCCCACGTCTCCGCAGCGCTCCTGACCCCTGGTACAGACAGTAGGCGAATGTTTCCGGGCAGTGACACTGCTCTTTGTCACAACGAGAGGTGGCTGGCGTCTGCAGGGCATGCTGGGATAGCTGGCGGCACGGGGCAAGCAGGGAAAGCCCTCTCGGGCGCGTCAGTCACGATGAGGACGGCGGTCCCGTGCGGCGCGACACTGAGGAAGGAAGCGGGAGCGACAGGGCGGCGAGCAGCAGGGGCCCGGGCACGCTCAGAGTAAACCCCCCCGCCCCCCCCCCCCCCCCCCCCCCCCCCGCCCCCCCCCCCCCCCCCGCCCGCCCTGCCAACACAGAGTTCTGCTCAGGTCACTCAGAGAGAAACGGGGTCCTTAAGGGGCCAACTCGTTTCAAGCCAATTCGTTACCGCACTTCACCTCCGAGTCTCGCTAGCTCAGAACGCGATGCCGAGCCCGGGACTTCGCGGAAACTGTCACGTGCAGTTCAGCAATGGCAAACGGGAACAAACAGTTACACGGCCTGAGTCAGCCGAGAGCGCGATGCCAAGGCTGGAGTCGAGCAAGGCTGCCCACGAGCTTCCTGTGGCAGCGTTAGTGCCAGTCTCTGTGACGGCGGGAGAGCAGGCCTGTTCTGCACCCTACTCCCCTGCAGCCCGAAACAAGCCTCCATTTCCTGCAGCGCTCTTACGCGGTCCCTGGGTCGTGTGGTCACTGCGAGGCCCTTCTCATAAAACCGCTCATCCGTCGCCTGCTGCACCATCGCCACTGCGAAACGTGCGCTCCTCAACCATCGGCTCGAGCAGCACGCGACACAGATTTACACGCATGCCGCTCCCGAGACAGCATCAGGGGTATTTCACCAGAGGAAGGGCTGTGAAATATCGGGCGTATCTTGCCGGTTAATTTGAAGCAGTGCTCCTCCGCCTGATTTATCGAAAGGCGCTTTGCCCCAGAACTGAAATGGAAATCATCGCGGCTCCAAGCTCTGTGCAAACGCGCAGCTTAAATAACAGGTGAGCGGTCACACAGAACACAGCTCCACTGCGAGCTCATGCTACTGACAGCCTATTTCACTTTCACTTTCTAATGCAACACTCATGAATTATGCATGTTGTGAAAAGGCTGCACTGATTTCTCTCCTCAGACCCGCCGACTGCTTGTTGGCCAAGAGGTGTATTCCTGAATGACGCAATATAGAAGCACAGCTCGGGCCTAGGGGTGAATTGAAAGCAAGAAAGCTAATATGCATCCCTTCTTCTCGCTAAACGGGCAAAGCTGCCTCTTTAGCCTCAAACCAAGGGGATATGCCTGACTCAAACCATCTGGTTCCACACTCAGCATAGCGATGAAAAAAAGAAAACAGATGTGCAACCTTGCTGAGTCAGTAGAATCAGAGCTATGCTTATTTGTTGTTCATGTCAAATGCAATTAGAACAGCTTAGAGCTTAGAACAGCTTTATCAAAAAAAGATACGTGTCCGCATTAACCGCTGTCAAGAACATGAAAATTCAACAGATTGACTTTAATATGAAAGATTAATGCCAGAGCCTAATTGTTCAATGTTTCCTCTGAGCAATGAACATTAATAAGCACATTTATTATCTGTTCGCATTGATGGAAAAATTCTGAGCAGCTGAGCAGTTGGTATGTGTGAACATATGGCGTCCACACATATGGCGTCTAGATTGCGTTTCGAATGGGGCTGTTGAGCGATGTCTCCAGCTGACACACAAATCTTTCTTTACTTTTTTATGCTGTCCATATCAGGCCGAGGGGCCAATCCCTGCACTAGAACACCACTTTAACAGGAAGTGCCACCCAGCAGCCCGCTAACGCACCCCTCCAAGCACAGAATCCGGACCGTGTCAGTGAGACGGGGCATGGCAGCGCAACAGGGCGGAGGATAACTGATTGTAGAATCTCCCAAGGAGGGAGGGTTTGAGTCAGCAGGGTATTCTGTGCCTCATAACCCAGTCGTGACATCTCTGGTCATTTAGAAAAAACAGCACTCCAAGCCAGAAGATGGATTACAGCCCCCGAATCAGTAACAAGTTACTACTCTACCATGTATCACAGTGCAACACAGTGAGCTTGTGCCAGCTGTTGAAGAGATGCATCTGACAACTACTGCTAACCCATATGTACCTGAAGAGGAACAGCTGGGATGCCGATGTAGCAGTAACCTACAAACCCAGGTTGTCTGGCTTAAAGCTCACTCCCACCCATTCCACTCCAGCACTCCAGAAGTGCCTTCCCTCTCAAAAAAGGAAGAAATGCTTTTCCCTGGAGTGGTACTCTATAGGTACATAAACCTGCACCCCTCGCCAGCAATACACAATTAATTTGTACCTTTTTTTGCTTGAAAAAAGTACTTATTGGTACCCAAAATGGAACAATATTGTACTTTCAGGGTACATTCGAGAAATTTGTTTCTTAATGAAGAAAAAGGTACCTCCCCTGGGCCTTTATTTCTGAGAGGACTGACTGACTGACTGACTGACTGACTGACTGACTGACTGAGGCCTTCAGCAGTCCCCTCGGTGCTCTTCCACCTCCTTTGAACATCTAAGCCACCTCATGGAGAGCTTCGTTGTCTAAAAGCCCAATTACCGGAAGTTTCCAAGGAGGAGGGCACCTAACATTGCAGATGATGAAAATGGGGCAAACCCGTTTTGGGTTCCGGTGTTGTGACAGTGCTCGCTTTTGAGTGCCAGTATGTTTTAAGCCGTCACACGTCAGTGCTGATGCAGTCAAGGACATAGTCTACCGCACTACCAGGTGCCGGAGGCTCCATGAAAGGGATCTAACCTCACCTCAATCATCCCTCCCACCAACACGCTGAACACACAAATGCATTCAATGCAGCATTCTCTGACATTCGTCTGGATTCACGAAACAGGAAGTGCACTGGTAGCGAGGCAGTGGAAGTGAAGTAGAACATGACCCATTTTCTCAATCTCCAGATTTGTAACTGTGAAACAAGTAGCAAGTTCCTTTTACATTTGTTCAATTAGTCCTCAACGTGTCCCAGCTTCCTGAGGAAGAGAGACATTTGCAGGGTGTGTGGGGCTGAGCAATGTGGGAACAGCACAGACAGAAACGTTTCTCTACTAGTGTGGCCCTCGCTCTCCGGTCTCCTGGGTCCCGCTGTTTAGTTAAATGGGAAAATCTCCACCGTCTGGTGTTGTATGTGGGCCGTGCTGGTGCAGACTGTGGACAGGGTGCCGACAGGGCTACGCGGAGGTGGCTCCAGCGTTAGCGCGACAGGCCGGGTGTGACGGGAGGGTTTCATTCGGCAGGGGTGACGTCGTCCCCTCACGCTTCGACGTCACTCTGAACCCGGCCGCAACACCCGTTAAGCTGTTCGGTTGAGCGGCCACAACTCCACCTGTTACGCGCTACGTGAAGCTTCTTCCTCGGACTCCTGTCTAAAAAAGCCCGATTTGCAAATGGTGGTGTGATAAGGGCAGCGTATGCATATCTGCACCCTTTCAAATTCGAATCAACAACAGAGGTTTGCGATGAGCATTCAGGGTTTTTCCTGGCATGAAAACGGTCTTTGGTACTCCCCATCATTGGGCTGGGGTTAATTTAGCTACCTACCAACACAGGGGGTACAGAGCCACAGGGTCTGCTGGTTTTTGGGGTGTTCTCAGAACAAGTGTTTCATTTAAGTCTCTGATTGTCTAAGGAAACCACACACCTTGTCCTCAAGGCCTTGAATCCCCCTTGGGATTTAGTTTGACACCCCTGGTTTAGTGGGTAGCAATGCTAACAACCTAAGTGACCCTGCATGTGATAGTCCAGCTCATGAGTGTGTAGGCTTTCCTCTCTTTGCTTTCCTGTGATTATCAGGGAGCTGCATTTTACAAATAAATTATATTCTAACTGCTGTTTCAATCGATTGTTCTCTGTTTTTTTCCCCACTTTGGCGCTCACAAAATTTGCTTTGGTGCACGCCAAAGATTTTTCTACACAGGAAAAACCCAGGCATTAGAGCGCGAGCATGATGGGCATTCAGACTGGGGAGAAAAAGGGAAAAAAGCATAAAAAGGAAACATGAGCCCACCTGTGGTGCCTGAAACATGCAGGACCCACACAGGTAGGCGTGTACAGCCACCCACTGGCAGCATGCACCAAAACATAATGCCAGTGCATTCCTCTGCATTTTTCCTGGTTTAAAATTTGTGGACTAGGGCGCTCATCCACAATTTTCTCCTTCCATCCACCCCCTATACGTAATGAAGAGCCAGTATCCCGGAGTATTTTTTCACTTCAGCATCAACTGAAAAACTAACTTACCTTACGTCCGACTTACCACTCTATAAAAAACCTTTTTGCAGAGTATACTTCTACTGTTAGAAGCCTACTTCTCCCACAGACACGTTGGGAGTCACAGAGTGTACACTTATAAGGGTGCACACCCGCACACTCGTTTGGAGAGGATCAATCAAGGTTTTTTTTTTTTTTTTTTTTTAATTTGGTTCGTATTGACGGGAGTGCACCAAACAAGAGAACCATAGTTTGCTTTAAAAAAACGGGGATATCAGTCCTCTTGCAAGGTGCGGCTTGTTGCTGCAGGGAACACAGCTCTACAATGATCCGGACCAAAAATTTATAGCAGCAAGTCAGCAAATATGACTGCCCAAATCCCAGTCTGGATACACTCATATTGTTGGTGTTCTACCAGTATGAGCTGCTGGCAATGATGTAGATTAAAAGCACACACAAATGACTTCATGCGTGCACTCACACAAATTGGTGCACCTGAATCGTTGCAGTGAGAATCCAACCGGACTATATGAAAAACATACAATGTAACAACTAACCAAACGAAACTAAATGCACTAGGCGTAGAAGCAGCCAAAGCAATTTCAGCCTCCCCTTAAAAAACTCAGTACCAAAACACTTTTCAAAATGTCATCACTCAAATGCAATGTTGACTCAATCAGTGAGAAAATGCAGTACCACTTTTCACACCATTTTTATAGACAATTTTTCAGGACAACTTGTATTCGTTAATGGCCCCGTCCCATAAATTAAAAGCTCCCAGAGAAGACCTCCACATTTTATACTCCCTGTGCTGCTCTTCCTTGCCTATACAAAGAGCAAGACACCATACACTGTAGGCTAACCTAACCTAACCTCTCTCTCTCTCTCTTGCACTTTAACCAAACCAAGCAATCAGGCATGCAAAAGATTTGTCTGTGACGACTGTGATTTTCATATTGTGTGCAAACACTAGAACTGGGTTGGCTGGTCTGAGTATGGCTCCTAGTAGGGTCCATGAGATTTAGACATCAAATAGAGTGTTTGTGATAGTGTAACTGGCAGGAAGTTGCGAGGAGTAGCGATGGTGATTGATTTTCGCCGAAGGAGTCCTCTGCCGTCATGGAAGCCTTGAGGAGCGGGTTTTCAGGAAGCCGTGAGACGGCACTTCTTCCTCCTCCCTCCCTCCCTCTCCCAGACGGTGGTCCGGGACGAGGCGTCTCTTTCATCGCCTCTGACCTTCATGAGCGACTGGCGAGGCCGGGGCGTTTCATTATTCATGGAGAGCCTTTTTGCTCCTGGCAGGCGCGGACGCTCGCCGCGGAGCGGAGCGGAGCAGAGCAGCCGTCGAGAGCAGCGGCGCGTCGCGCTCTTCAGACCTCCCCGTCGAGGTCGAGCGCATCAGGACGCGCTTTTACCATTAAACAAGGAGGGGCAGAGAGGCGCTTAAAAAAGCTACGAAGCACAAGTCGATGCAGCGAAGTGCTTCGCAGCAAACGTCTAATTCGCCGAGAGGCCGATCGATACCCATCGGGACTGTCATCGATCGATGCTGTCGTCCATGACACGCGGCACTCTGAGCCACGTGTCACAGAATTAGCCTGCGCAACATGACCGGGGCCCAGAGAAAACCCTGGGTGGCCATCAGACCTCCACCACCAGGGGCTCAATGGAGCCTCTGTTTGAAGCAATGTGTCAAGCAACCATTCAATTAACTGCAACAGTCATCAGTTATCAACAATAATTAAATTACACTGTAATTAGGCATGAGAAGAATGACAGTACAATGTTAACATTGACACTTGACAATTATCAGTTCTCCGACTTGTCATTGTGTATTATACACGGTGGCAATAAGTTGAAATCGCCACAAAGAAGATAAGACATACAAATAGTACACAGACACTATACTAAATGGAAGTAATGCAATTAATAATGCAAAGCTACTATTGTGCTAAGCTACTATTGTTCATTTTCAGCAACAGTCAAGTTTCCTTTCCTGTGGTACAGTGCACCATTCTTTAACGATTTCTCATATTGTCCTTTATATCAAAGCCTTGGGATTGCAGCATTTTCTAAAATGACTGTGTACAGACCATTTGGCAAACTGAAAACTGCTTTGAGGCATCATAGCTCTGAACAAAAAGATCCAGGATAAATCTTCAACCAATTGTTCTGCAATATGCCTTAGGCCACAGCGGTCGATTGTCACAGAGTTTAAAAAAAATAACATTGCACTCCATCGTAGTATGTTTCCTGCTCAAGTCCGCGACTGTTCCTGACCCATCCCTCCCTTTCTGCAATCGGAGTGCTTTCTGTCTTACAACCTGCCGATTTCAGGTAGCCTAACAGGCTAGCCCACAGGGCTGAAAATGCCCTGCAATTCAGTGTGGCCTGGCCACATGCAATATAACTGCACCTACCAACAAACACTTACAGATGAACACTGGTGGTCCTGTTCTCACATAAGACCATCTGACAAGCGACAGTGCATCCATTCAGTAGGATATTTTCAATCCAGTGAGGGGGGGGGAAATGCTCATGCATACCCAAGCAATGTTTCAGCAGCCTGGCTTACATTAAGAAACGCATTCACAGCCCAGTAAACACAGCCTTGGAATCTCCCACATTATCAGTAGCCTATTTAAATCCAGCAGCATGGCTCTCAATACCTCTGTAAGATCTCACTTAAATATTATCTCACAATTTAAAAATGACACCTGTTGATATCTCAACCATAAATTTCATAGCCGATTTAGTTACCCATTTATATCCTATCACAATGTTTTTTTTTCTCCATATTTTAGAGTCTAACATTGTTAGTGCTTAGGTTTTATTTATTTATTTAGGGAGCTATAGCTAGCGTTATTTAGATAGATACACTGCTTAAGTTTATACTGCAACCCCTTAATTTCTGAGAACGAAAGTCTACATTACAGCTATTTTTTTTTTCAACCAGCTCATTTCTTTTTTCTTTTAATGTTGCCTTATATGCCTTGTGATTCACATACAAAACACAAGTTGCACAATAAGCACATTTCCTCAAAACAAAAGTATCTTCCATTTTCATTTTGAAAAATGAAAGACCGCTTACTCAACACTATTCTCAGTACTCGACACACAGCTCTACAGCAAAGAGAAACTGAAATTGGGAATAGGTTGTGTTGGCAGTTTGAGACTAGGGTCAGTTTTCAGTCTTCATATGGACTGCAAACAAGTGACAGCAACTAATCTGAAAACAGGAAATTCAGAAATGTTAAACTCCATGCTGTACTGTGAGGCGATGGGAGTGTTCTCTAAAGGTTAAAGTACACCAAAGTAAATGGACATGCTGATTGGCTCTTAATAAATAGGAAGAAGTCACCAGCCCGGTACATCCCAGGCCACTGGGGCACAGCCGCACAGTCAAATCTCACAGACAGTAGTTCCCACTGGAACACACATTTTCATTCACAATGTTCCAGTGCGTTCCCCTCTACAGATCTCCATTCTCTCCGCCACAATACTGCTCTGTCAGACAGTAGACCGGGGAAGGGAGAGGTGGGAGATTGTGCAAGATTACTTCTCCTGGGAGTAACCGTGCTGATGAATGTTTAACTGCTTTCTGAAATGAAGGTGCTCTCTGTGAAACGTCTCACTTGCACGCGAAAACATGCAACTTAAGATGGTGGACGGGAGACTTGTTTCTCCACCAATGTTGCACAGACGGCGACGAGGCAACAATGCTGCAATCTGTCGCTCAGCGTGTTTCCAGCGTGCGACTTTCTATGGTCCTTGGAAACGGACGTGCTTCTGCGGCTTTGCTTTTCCTTCTTCCAGTCACAATGCTTGACGTTTAGATACGTTGAGCAGAGTCCGAACCGAAATGTTGCCCGCTTGCCTCCTTCCGTCTATTGCTCTTGCCAACTTCTCACAGAAAACCACAGAAGCTGAGAAGCCAGCAGTCTGCACAGCAGGCGGAACACAGAGAGCAATCCTGCTGCAGACAGTCATAGACCCACTGCTGCCACAAGGGCAGCGGACCACAAAGCTCCACTCACACACAAGGGCACTCGAGCTGTGGCTATTCTCTCCTCTCTGCAGAAAGAAATGCATGTGGGACCATAATCTACACTGCATAAATCAAGAGAAACGAGACTAAAGTTCTGTGGGTGTAGGCATAGCTCTCGTTTGAACCATTAACCAAAAACCAGCAAAATAGTTAAAAGAAGCACAGCCTTTGCATCAGCTATGCAGCTGAAACACTTTTTGTGGGGGGTGGGAGGACTTCCTCTTAAGCTCCAAAATCAGAAAAAAACAACACATTGCTCTGTAGGCTATATGACAAAAGTGTCAACACTGGTTTTGGTATTTCTAAAACCAAGACCTTGCAGAGTTGTAACATGCATATGTCAGCAACAGTTGTCCCTTCTTTGTACAAATACTAATCTACCAAAAAATCAAAGAAATCCTGGAAGCAGACATAATAGCCATGATGGTAGACACTGCCTCACAGAAGCAACCTGTATGACCCAAATGAACTAGGAAATGAGCAGCTATACTCTATAGCCACAGTTACAGCGATAATTTCTTTCCACTTAGTTTTCATTTTCAAAAATAAAATAAACAAATTATATATATATATATATATATATATATATATATATATATATATATATATATATATAAATATATATATATATATATATATATATATAAATATATATATGTATATATATGACTATATAAATGACTAAAGTAGTTGCATGCATATATATATATATGCAACTACTTTAGTCATATGTCCGGCCTACATTATTTCAGTATAGTATCTATAGTGTGGAATCAACATCAACTCTACACCTTGAAACAGCTGAGCAGCCAAATATCCTGTTAATTTTGCTCCCCTAAAATGGGGGGGGGGGGGGGGGGCTATATACAAAAAGCACTGTAATTCCTGCACGGATGACTGGATATGGATGCAAATATCCTCAAATTAAATGACAGAGCACTGTAACCTTATATTGTTTTATATCAAGTCTGATGTGCTGGCGTACAGAGCCAAAACAACAAAAATTGTGTCACTGTCCCAGCACTTCTGCAATCAATTGTATAATACAGTCAGGACTATATAAATTATATAGCCTACTACATGGATGATGTTACATACTGACTTTTTCTTGTAGTGAAATGCATTTTGCACATTGTTGAAGTTCATTTTTAATGTCTGCCCAAGCAACACCTCTTCATCACAGGGCAGCGATCAGTGTCACTGCATGAGCTGGGTGTACCGCCTCATCCCATACGCAACCAGAGAAGATGCCAAAGTTCAAAAACCCTTATTGATTTCTTTATGGAAAATTAGAAAATGTGTAGCATATATTATCTAATTACAGTTGGTCTACGAGTTCAGTAACGTAATGCAGAGCCTGACTTTTGTGAGAAACTTCCCCACCGCTCTTTTCATGCACTTGCGTCAACAGGAAGGACAACGCTGGGTTACACGTTGGGTCATCATTGTGGGGTGACCAAGGTTGAAGGAAAAGACAGAGGGTCAGCGCCATTGACCACAATGGAAGGAAAACTGCCCGTTTGTATAGAAACCCTACTGGGCCCCAAAGCAGACCACCTGACCTGCGCTAGACCGCACGGTAATTGAAAGACAGGCCATTTTAAATGAACGCTGGAAAAGGTGATACTCAGTAAACAGCGGGGGGGGGGGTGGGGGGGTGGCCGCACTCTCGACAGTTAGCGTCGACGCTGTAACTGTGTAACTTCCTGGGAACCGAGGGAAAGGCCAGGACCCAGGAAGTGGAGAGCTCTCCGTGTGGCAGACGCTGCTGACGTCATGAGCACATCGGCTCAAAAAGCCTCTGGTAACAGAAGCCGGTTTTAATGCACGCTGATTTTATTAAGAAATCAATCCAGGGAAATGACTTGCTTTCTGAGCAAGACCGGCAAAACAGGAACAATTATTCTCCAGCTTCTGGCTTCAAAAATCCAAGTGCTGTACGATATACACTCTATTTTTGAGACTGGGGATTCTGGGTAACTGTATCTGATTTAGTGTACAAATTTTGGCCGGGCATAACAGACCACTCAAAGCTGACCTGCCTCTGAAACGTGTTATCTGTTATTCAATGTCTGCTGGCTTCTGTACTGCATTCTTTTAATGGCAACACTACCCATATCTGAAAATGGCCACATTGTGCTTTGGTTTATTTTAAATGCCATATAACAGTTATGCTAATGCATCAACCAGCCAATCAATTTCTCTCAATGATTATGTCCTCAGTAGTGCAGACAACAAATTAAGGACACTAGAGCACTCAGTGTACTTTGTCATACTGCATTTCAAACTGTAATTTATTCATTCTTGTTTAGAACACAAATCCTCTACATGTATTGCGACGCACTCTATTTTAATCAGGTTTTGGGAAGTACCTCATTGCCTGACTCTGAAAGACAGAGAGCAGTAGCAGCCGGCCAATGTTATTTATTGTGCAATAAGGCCTTCCACTCCACATTCTCGCCAACTCAGCTTTACCGGGAGGACCACAATGATATGTGCTAGAGTCAGAGAGCATGAATCAGATTAACTGTTTTACAGACAGACAGGACTGTGCAGCATGGCGACTGCACACATGGCAGATGTGTGGGCGTTGAAATGGACAAAATCATGCTACAACACCCCTGTACGCTGGTCACGACTGGTCTGTGCTTTACACCCGCCTCTCCTTAAATCCCCATGGCCAAAACGCCAGCACTGTACTCAACCCAGACCCACTACACCAGAATCAGAGCTGGCTTCCCAATGAAGACCCAACTCCAAAATGGCCACCCTTTCTAAAACGATCCTAACTCTGGCGTCCTCAGATGACAGCGCCTTTTCTAAAGTGGGCCGAAAGGCCAGAGACCTTCTGAGAAAAAACAGAGGCAAGCCACTTTACACCTGAACGCACCGCCTAGCAACACCCGCCAGCTTTCTGTTGCGACTGTAACCCGGGTCCCCCGCACCGGGAGCAGAGTCCTGTGGCACTCTGGAAGTTTCAAATTCTTCTCAGCCCCGGCAGCCATGTCCCTGTGAGAACCTCTTTGTAAGCCCAAGAGTCAGGGCCTGTTCAACACACAATACAGTCCAAAAAAGTATGAGTCACTGGATTGCAAAAACTGCCTTCATTATCCACAGCTGTCGCAGAGAGGTAAAAGAGGTCACTAACCAAAGCATATGTAGGCTAAATTTAAGAAGTTCTTCCAGCTATCGCTTTCTGTAGATATTGCCGGCTGCCTCATATGAGAGTTAACCTACTTTCAGAGGAAATAATTAAGCGAACGGGAGCTCATTCACAGAAAAGACCCTAATGGAGGTAAAATCTAATTAAGATCTGGCATTACGCAGCCATTCTGTAATTACTCTAAGAGGAAATCGAAGGCACTGTCACGGGACAGCTGTGGAATGCATGAAACTGCACCTCATACGAAATAATTTAAATCCACTTCATAATTGACATTAACCCCTTCCAATGTTTCTACACAGCTATGTTGCCAACAGATGAGCACTCCTAGTTTTTATGCTCTTTAAAATGTGTTTAAAAAGGAGCACAGAGATTCCACTTAATTGGTTCTGACGCGCCATGTTATGATGACCCCGTTTGGTCCTGTTTCTTCAAGCGGACTCCAATTGATGTAAAAGTATTATTGTACGTGCACGCATGGTCTGGTACACAAGGGAAAGTGGCCTTACATGGTCCCGAGCGTTAAAATGTTCAACTAAAGGAATGTGAAAATGTTTTAAGTTGTCAAAGGGAAATGGCTGGTTACAACCTGTGCAGTTGTGTAACTCTTTAGCTATCTTTAGCCTATTTTTTCTTGTTGACATCATAGTTTTTTTCTGCCTCTGCTTCAGAATCCATCCCTGATGATGCAGCAGCAGGCTAGGGCCTTCAAGAAACGTGAATATGATTTTCTGTTTGCTGGCAATAAAGCAGGAATTATTAAGCTTCAAGTAAAATATCTGGAAATTTACTTCATAAATGTTACAAGACAGTACAACTAGGCATCTAGCTAATTCAAAAACAAGATTTAGCACATAACCACAACCGCACCTGGGATAAGTGCAGAATTATAATACCGCTGAAGTATTTGCAACCTTCCTTTTAATGAATAATCTAAAGCTAGCAGCTGTCGCTGCAGGAAAAAATAAATATGTGAACGGAGGCGGTTGATAAATGAAGAGCTACTGGTAGGACTTGCCAGCACAACTATGAATGGGGCTTTTGAACAATAGTATTTTACAGATGAAGCTGCCACACTGACTGCTGTCTCTTGAAACTACTGTTATCATACGGGTAACTCCTACACAGAGAAAAGAACACTTTGAAGCAGGCAGGTTTCCAATGCCAGGAAATTGCAAATTTCACACAGCCGCATCAAAATGCGAACAAAATTAAGACTGGAGCCTGGAGACGGTTGGGTCTGGGGCTGTGTGGACTCAGATTCCCATACTCCCAAGCTTCTCCCAACTACAGCCCAAGTCTCCAGTGCCCATCCATAGCAGCGATTAGCTAGATCTGTCAGACCCACACACATCAAGTCCTTCTGACCCTATTAGAGCACACTACGAGCCTTTCTGCATTTCACAAACTTTGTGACTCGAGCCCTAATTTAGATTAACTGCCCCTGCAGGTGTGCCGTGTTTCTGGATGAAATGGTGTGCACACTGAAACTGTACTTTTGCTTAACAGTTTGTTCAGTGCCAGGTCCTACAAAGGACAAAAATCGAATGCTGAAAAGGGATACAACTACAAAGCATGATAACTAGAAAAAAACAGCACTGCAACCTGAGACACATTTCTTCGCAGTGCGTCATGGAGTTGTGGCGAGTGCTATATAACCTTATAGGGCAGCACCCATAAACAGTGGACAGCACTCTATCACTACAATTGTGCCAAACTTGGATTATGCCAAAGAAACGTGATATTGGGAGGGAAGTCCCTTAGTTCCCCCCAATATCACAAGATTCTGAATACATTGACCTGTCTGAGTGGAAGACACAGTTTCAGAAAAGTTACCAACTTCAGACATTGCACTGGAGCACATTAAGTAGTATTAAAATATGAGTGATCTGAACCAGCGTAGGCTGGGATCGCAAGAGGGGAATGGCAACAGGCTTTAAACAACGAGCTGGCCATACTCGTGATGTCCAGGAGGTCCAAACAATGCAACTGTCACAATCAACCCTGGACAACAGAAAATCCATAGAAAAAGGGGCGGACACTCACAGGCGCTCTCTCCCTTTCTGTCTCTCGCTCTCTCTTGCTGTCACTTCCTCTCTCGCTCAGGTTTTTCCATTATTCATGCTGTTCTCTTCCATGTACCGCTAATAATTAGCTTATGCTAGCATTTGTGAACTTTTGACCCAACAATTACATCTAAAATGAGTCTGATTGTAAAAACGCTGACTGACTCAGATAGAGGTGATAAATTCCAGACAAACAAGGACCAGCCATACTGAGGCCCCTCCATCCCATTGCATGCTTTCAGCATCATCTCATAGTCTCTACTAATATAAAATAGCCTGGTTGAAGGCACAGGTTAATTATGCTTTCAAGTCATCGATTCTTCAAGCTCTACTCTCAGGCCTGTTTGAAAACAACAATTTGCTGTCACTCCAGTTGACCAATTCCAGGCTAGGGCATATCTGGCTTGACCAAAATTAGTTTGGAAGGACTTCAATCCATTTTCAAGTGCTTAATCACACATGTTTTAATGCACTGGTAATTACTATTTCTAGCTGTGGATTTGTTTCTCCCTGATCAAAAAGCCTGCAAGGTGTCCCCATCCCAAATGGTTTCACTCGGGACTGTTAGGACTGACCCTAGTTGCAATGAGACAAGTGACCTTCTGAAACTGAATTAAACAAAGGTGACAAGTGGGATGCAGTCATAAATGATTTTCCCTTGACTGCAGTGAAATTGACGCAAGTGTGCTAACCACATCCTATAAATGAAACACCAGAAATGCACCTGACTTACTGTCAATGTGCACTAATAACCTGATACCGACCTGCAGCCAAACAGAAGACACCAAATCTCTGAAAACGGGGATAACCGCAAGTAAAATGTATGACAATAAGCGCAAACTCAGGTTGCACATGTAGAACGTGCTTGCAGCTGATGCAGAAGCGGTGCCAAATAAAAAGCAATAACAATAACATCCATATAACAGATCAGCCCTGGGAACAGACAACATTGTCTTTTTAAAAAGCAAGAACTTACTTTCCCCTCCAAGAGTGTTTTGTCGTGTAGAAACAGGCCAAGTCTTTGTTGTCTTTGAGGATATTCATCTTCTGGCATGAACTGAAACACAAAGGCCAATATGAGACAATGAGAAGGGACACCACAGTAAAAAATGTAGGCCTAATAGTAGGAGATTGCCACAGTTTCTAGAGTTCCAATATCAATTTTATCCAGTCAGAGCCAACAAGCAGCAAAGAGAATTGTAATGCAAGAATTAAATATCTGCATAAAACACTGTAAATGCAACAGCGCCAATGACATCATCATTGTTCATTTCCCATCTGTTTAGTTCAATATAATGAAGTCATCATGGATAAAGCAGGGTGGTGACTTCACAAAAGCATCAGCGATACAGGACCGACTTTGAGCCGCTAAGTCAATTACACGGGCACTGCAGAAGTCAACAGAACTCCTCAGAAATGGACTACATTTGATATTGACAGTTGTCTAGGGCATCCTGTCATCGGGTCAGAGGCTACGCAAGACCAATCCTGACCTCGACCTTCAAGCACCACCTTATCGCAGATTCCAAAAATACAGTCCATACACTTCACACTGGCCACTGACATTCAACAGCCCAACTGCAAACCTTCAGCAACACCCACCAAGCTGGAACTTAAAGGTAGCCTTGCACCAGCATAGCCTACACTGCTGAGTATAGTAATGAGAGAGCAGTAAAGCAGAAATGTAAAGCAACCTGTACTAAGGGGAATCTCAAGTTTTCTTACATGTCACACAGGGACTTATAAAGATCACCGAGGTTTCATCTGCCCAGCCATCTATCTACCCGTAGAGCTTTTCAATCCGGGTTCTACAAAAGCTTTTCTGATGAGAGTTCAACCATACACAACAGACTCAGGTTGTTATGGTCTTTGCTTATCATTGCTTTATTTTTTCGTAGGTTTCACCAGAACATGCCTAATGATTAGTCCTGTTTTTTTCCTGAAACTCTTTTTTTTGGCGTGTGGTATTCCAGGGCAAGAAGGTATATATGTAGGCTAAGGCTACACTTACAGTTATCTTGTAAAGAAATTTCCTTGATAAAAATATCCACTCATCAACAAACCCATTTATCTACCTGTGAGTTGAGCACCCACAGTCTGCTTTCACAAGCGGCTCACAAAGCGTCTCCCTCCAGCTCAGAGCCTGTGGGAGCCTAGCTGGCGGACTGCTGGGTGAAATGAAGCTGTGGCCGATGTGTTTTGGAGGAGAGCATGCGCTTATCTGTTCTCTCCTCATATGACAGTTACAGCAATGAGCACAAACTAAATAAACTGGCCATTCCATACTGGGAGGAAAACAAAAAAAGTAAATTAACATGTATAAGAATGGGGGGGGGAAGTATGTCTAGACAGATACATGCTGGAAGCTAGACAGGCTACATGGTGTGCATTTCTTTAATGCCTCTTGTGCAGGGGCCTTTGGAAATAATGCCAAAACGAAAAAGAGAGAGAGCTGTATACACCTGGTAATCTTTAAACGACACATCGAACAGAAAGGAAACAATAACAACCATCATGTGAACGAGAGTACAGAGTGCACTTCAAGGGCCAAGATCACATGATTCACTATATGACTGTCCTTGAGTCTCATTAACATACACATGGTAGAACATTCTGGACCACACAACTTTGTCAGATTACTTTCTTGAAAAAACAGTAATAAGTCCGGCTGACAGCACAAGGATACGTTGGCTTTATCAATTCAGGCATGTATGTAAGATTCGAACTACACAACACGAACACTTTCCACAAGCATCTACACAGGCTAGAGACTACACAAAAACACTGACAAAACAAGACAAATGTAAGACTAAAATCATTAACATAAAGCAAGCAAACAATCAACAAAGAGACAGCGTCTTATACATGCACAAATCAGCACACAAAGTAACCTCACAACGCTGGTTTCAGATGAGAACCTTTGTCAGCAATCTGCTGAGACCCTGGAAATAAGCGACTCCACTCTTCCTTCCTCTCCATTCCAACCTACTGTCAAAAAACACACTCAGCAACTAGCATTGCAATAAGTCCAAACTACTGACTTAAGCACTGCACCTCCGTGCAAGGTATATGTGCTGAGAATGCCGTGTCACAAACCGCTTATGTCGCTTTTTGGTTCAAAGATAATTTGTTTGGCTACAAACGTTGTGGGCAGTCAGACATGCCTGTGCCATTTCCAGGATGGAAGTTTAAACGCTACGAGAAGCTTGTCTTTGAGCCAATGGCCCTCAATCAGGGTCATGGAGGGCCGTAGGGCCTGCTGGCTTTCGTTGTTACTCGGAACTTGAGTAGCGAAGCAAAGCAATCGATTACACTGTTAACTCAGGTCACCTGGTTTCTTGAGTCTGAATCAGCTGCTGATCTAAAGCAAAAAACTAAAATCTCTGTGGCTCTCCAGGACCAAGATTGAGTATCACTGCCACAAAAAGAAAAATTCAACCATATAAAGCACGAATGTTATTTTTTTGTGCAATTTAAATGTTATATAGGCTAACTGCTATCATTTTTAATGTGAGGGTTTCTCATTGCTTCTAACAAAACCTATCATGCCCCTATACAACATTCAATAATACCACAGCATGTCCACAGTACTAAGTAATCAACCTGAATTTAATGCGTCGCTTGTAAACATTGCTGTCAATCATCATCTGAGCTCAATTAGCGGCAATTACTTAATCAGCTTAGACTGAGGTGGTGCACATGGGATAATTGAGAAGGGGCTTGACAACCTCTAGCTGGTGGAGGACTGAAGCACAATGCAAGAAAACAACAGGAGACAAACTGGTGGCCCAACTAAAGAGAATAAGGAAGCAGTGTGGCACCGTTTGTAAAACATTTGCAGTGACCATAGAAAGCTAGATCACACTTGACTGGAAAAAAAGTGTAAATCTGCTATCCCAAGAACGTGAAAGACCCGCAATGATGACAGGAGGTGATCACATGACTGCTCTTTCCCTACTCCGGCACAGATCAATAGGGCAGTGCTAAAAGCCTTCCTGACAGGCAAAGCTGCAGAGAGGCACACAGCCCACAGCACTAAGAAACGTGACGCCATTCTGCTACTGAAGCCTGTACAGACTACACTGCCTGACTACAAAGGGGCTTCCTGAAGCTGTGGAATTACTGGCAGTTTGGCACTGAACAAGATGATGGGGAGGGGGGAAGGGTCACGTGACATACAGTAAAGGACTTGTGTCCTGTCTGCATTTAACAGGACTGTCTGCTGACTGAGAACCACAGCAAAAATGTTAAATAACAGCGTACTCCAGCTTGGGTGTGACACTGTACTATGGAAATGACCTTTTTCCACCAAAGATGAATGGAAAAATACTCTGACATTACAAACTGTGGAAGGAAGTGACACCACTTTTTTCAGACATATCAGTGAGGTTGTAACACTGGTTCTCAGACAAACTTCAAGATCTAACAGGCACCACAGATGCAAGAACTGCAGAGCACTGCCTCGCAATATGACATGTTATTGCACCAGGGTTGGAATGTTAAAGGGGGAGGCTCTGACTAGGCATCAACCTACTTTTCATTATGTGGGCACCATAAATACCTACAACATAAAAAGCTAATTGCAATTCCTTCCATCCTCATTAGCATAGCACAACAATGAATGGGCTGGCCTATACCAGAAAAATACAACACACTGATACAATTTCCTAACCTAACTTTCTTTGACCGTTACATGAAAAGCCCTTCAGATTAGGCCCTAGACCATATGGAGCATTAAGCTACACAGCGTTGCCTCTGATTTTCACCCTAATTTTTCCACACAATTAACCTTCCATAAAACAAAGAAAGACTGTCAGTGTCTCATTTACCAAATCATCTGTTATCAAAGAACACAACAAAATATAATTTGGACTTAACTGTTCACATTGCCGCCTTAATACAGACATTATGAAACACTGGGACAATTACTTCAGCAAGAGAACAAACAAATATTGATATCTTCAACCAGAGCTGATCACATGTGAAGCACTGTGGGTAAGTGAATTGAACACTATTCAATATTGTGCACTGATCACTATTTTATATGTGCAAAATACATTTCCATTCAAAGATACTTCCATTTAAAAAACTGGATATTCTGTAACTTATGCCAAATTGCCATATCATTACAGATACAACCTAAGCAAATTACAATAAAAAGCAATGAAGAAATCTGTTGTGGAGTACGTTTATTCACAGAGACCACCACAGGAACTACAAAAAGTACATATTTACATTGCTTCATTAGATAAAATGAACATGTGCTTTACCAAATTTTCAACTCATCCATGAAGAAAAGCAGTGGGGATATAGATCATCTGTCTGAAAATATATTCTTCACTCATGTTCGAAAGCTGTAATGCATATCCATCTGTTGCTGCAAAGTTCCAGTCAGAATACTAACACAATACATTTTAGATATTGTTCTTCCAAAGCTGTTCATAGCTCATCTGCAGTGGCAGTACATCAGAGTATTTCTATATATAATCAACCATCATACGACCAAGACCTACTATATTTTAGCTGCAGTTTCAGCAGACTTTGGCACATGGAAAATGTTTATTGAAGGTAAATAACTGTGAAACCACAATTAGTAAAACTGAACTGCTCTTGACGCTCCAAGCCATTTTAACTTTGTCATGCTGTACATCTCCTATTGCAACCGCTAAGAAAATTGTAAAGACCAAAGGCAAGTCCTAATTTTTCACAGCATACTAATCAACCGTGGGACCACACTGTCCAAAGCACAACGCACTAACAACGAAGTAACCGAATCCTCCTTAACCAATAGCACAAAAATATTTTCCGAATTGACTAATGAACACTAAATTGCGGCAGGTTAACAAACCGTAAGTTATGCGTCTTCAGCACAGCACAACTGTATAGATTTAATTCTCCAAGCTAACTGCACTCGAAATACTACGATTTTTCAGGAATGCATGAACAGTTCCGTACAGTTTGACTTTAGCCAACGTTAGTTAGCAAACCAGCTAGTGAGGAGGGCGCTGTCGGCTTTGGTCTCAAACTTTGCCAACTGGTTAGCTCAACAAATAATATCTATCTCCCTCAACACTCATTGTCACATCAACAGAACAATGACGATTTAATATAAAATAACGATTTCCTGGCAACAATAATGTATTTTCAATCATTCGTCCATTACTACGTGATATAGACCAACTAGCTTGGTGAGCTGCTGGCTAACGTTAGCCCAAGTCGTTCATACGCTAACGTTAAGTTAGCAAGGCAATCGAGACACGTCAATATTTTAACCATAACGTTACGTAGAACTAGCATCGTACAGTTAGAAAGCCACCGGGTTGCAGTTCAGTCCTTTGAAATAAATGGCAACTCATTGAATCACACCCTAAATATAATGTGCAAAGAGAACTTAAGAACAACATGAAACCGAGGTCTTAAGCAGGCCCATCCCTCATCACAATGCACATAAATAAAGTCGGTAGCCGGCTAGCTAACCATTTACCTAGCTGTCGAAATTCAGGGTTGCCGCAGAAATTAGACATTGCACACTCATGATTCGACAATGTAAATGCAGCTAGTTTACAATTCACTACCTTCTTAACTAGCCACATAATTCGCAAGAAAACTAGCTGGCAACCAAAGCAGGAGAGGGGAAAGTAAGAGCTGAAATGGGGGTGCGATGCCGAGAGAATAATCGCGGTGTTTTTTATTTCGGTCTGATTTTTACCTGGATAGCCGCTACAAGTTGCAATTTTTTCAGTCCCTCTACCCCCCTCCCTCCAATGCAAACGGTTGCTGTTTAATTTTCCCAATCCGGTGCCGTGGCTACTCGACTCTATGCTCTCTTCACTCAGGACTCAGGACGCTGCCATCTTCCTTCTGCCATAAGAGGGTCCACTGCGCATGCGCCTCAGCCCTAGCCTGTCATGGGTTTGTCAGCTGATTGGCTAGTCAGGAAACTGTGCTCTGGAACGAGTGATCAAAGAATGAGTGATGCTTCTCGTTGCGGAGTGCGTGGTTTTTCTGGATTTACATTCGAGCGACAGCTAGCATCAATTCTGAGATTAATTTCTGAAATATGCATTTATTACTGGCGGTTAAAGTGGGATTATGCGCGATCTGTTTCAAATGTATTGCTCACATTCTCGTTGTATTACTAAATTATTTAATCGTCCTACGCTTAGAAGCGTTGACTGACAACCTTATGTTATTCTGCAGCGCCCCCCGAGGACGTAACCACGACATTGCTATCGAGTGGCTGAATCGTACTGGTGGTTTCTGAAGATTCCATTTCTCAAAAGTAGATCATGGCAGTGTAATTATATATTTTCAAGAATAAAATTCTTATGTTGCATTTAAGACCTTCCGACACACTGCTTGGTTTTGTTTGGTCTATCCTTTGTTCTGCTGTTCCAATAGAATAGAATGTGATGTTTGAAACAGTAGGATCAATATATGTTTTATTCTGTATTTGAATATGACAAATGGCGGCTTTGCACTGTGGTGGTACTGGTTCTGAGGAATGTTCTGCCCATGAACATGAACCATACCAGTTTTTGAGCCCTTCATGTCATCTTCTGTTCCTCTGGCTTTAATGTAATATTCGGTCTTGTATGTGGTTATTATGACAGAAAGGAGGTCATACTTAAAACTATATCGCAATATCTTTGCTGTCATTTATGTCATTTCAAAGATTCTGTTGGTACAACAACCCCTAGCCATTTCATTACAGTTGTTTGAGAAAATAAACAGTTATGGACTGCAAACTGATAGGTTGTTTTAATATGATGTTTCTTAATCTAAAGAACAAAAAAGAGATTATATTCTTATTGTTCTAGGTTAAGTAAGCCTTCCTAAACCCAGTGCTTCATGTTCCTTGTTAAAAGACTGCATGAGTGCATTGATGTCTAAAAATATTTCACTGAAATAAAAGAGAGAAAGGATTACAAATCTGTCTTTCTTTTTTATCTTTATGAACTCAATTGTACTATAAAATTAGTAAGCGGTTTGACAACCCAGAGCAAAGTCATTATGCAAACAGATGTGACACAATCCTGTCTTTTTCAATCCAATTGAAGTGTTCCGTTCTGAAATGGATGAAATTTGTCCCACTGGAGCCAGGCCATTAACAACACAACAGTTCAGCCTAGTTAAACTTTATCATCTAGGTGTACAAATGAACATTACTATCAGCTAGGTGTATGAATGAACATCACAACAAAAATGGTATTAATATATTTCCTGCCATTTGGTCTCAGCACAAATGTTCACTGGCCATTTTTACCAACTTAGAGTATTTAGCAAATCCCAAGTCATTTGATTTCTTGTATTCATTTAGTTCTGTGTTGCATGAGAAAATGCATGAGAAAAATATAAGTCAATTCAACTGTACATATCTTGCACTATTGCACTGGAAAGTTTCTTAACAAAATAATAATAATCTAACAGTAACAGACAATATGAGAGAATTTCAGACTTTAATTTATCACTTTTTGCTTTCCTTTTTTTAACAGTGCTCCTTGAACAAGGTACAACACAAATAACTCACCGTGAATGAAGGTTGAGGGGAAACATATTTGCAGTGGCCTCGTGGCAGTGCGGCACAGTGTGGATGACTAGAACATCAATGAGTGATCACATTGTGAAGCATCTGACTCAGGACTTAGCATGTGGACCTGATTAGTCTGATTGAGTTATGGGCCAACACAAGGGGAAAAGATAAAATTGTCGATTTAAAGACCCTCTGAAAATAACGAATACTGGCTTTCTCAGCTTCAGAAAAAAAAACCAGGCATGACTTAATGACATTTAGTTCTCAGGCTTAAATGTGAGGTTGGAAACTCAACTATATGACAGGAAATAAAAGAATGAAATCTGTTGTATGTGCTTATTTATGAAGTTTTACTTGTTTGTCACATCCCCACACAAAATAGGACTTTAAAAGAACATTTTTGTAGACAGCACAGACAACCATGGAGGGAAGACAGAAACCAAGACGAAATCTAAAAGGCTGCGCACCATTGTAAATAAGGAAGACAAAGTGCATCAACCATCCAAAGTGGCAGGGTTGGCTTTTTCCATCTTCCCAAATTAAGACATCAAGGGTAATAATTGCAAATTATAACAAATGTGATTATAAAACTAACAGCAGAAGAGGTAGTTTTGTGTTATATTTGTCTGCGTGTTTGTGTGTCTATATGTTATATAAAATCCATATTATCTACTGCCATCTGGTGGAAGGTGTGAAGGTTTCACGTAATTGTATTGCGGTAAGATGATACGAAGAAAAAATTGATATCACAGTGATTTCTAAATGTTCCTGACCATGAGACATATTCCCCAGAGTGAAAAATATATGAAGCAAATACAAGGAGGTTGTTTTAATTCTTAGCTATTAGCATGTAGTACATAAGTTAGATAGTTTTTTTATGCAGAGGTTAATTTATTTCACTGGCCCAAAGCAGCATCCCATGCTTCATTTTTGAGGATACAAGGACCTTGGGGCAAAAACTAGGTGTGTTTTCTCTATCATAGGGGCACTTCTAGGGCACCTTACAGAACAAAAAACAGACTGTTTACTGTGCTGACAGGGAGTGAGCAAGTGTGATGAAGAGATAGTGCTCAGTCGCAAAACATCTGATTAGATCAGCATTATGTGAACTGTAGGCTCTCCATAATACATTGCAATAATGTTCCGTATTGATGGAAAACTGATGTCATGGGGAACAAGTTGATGTCTTTAGTGGTGGGGTGCTGACTAAAGATCTTAATACTTAAGGGTCAGCGCCCAGCCAGATGCAAAGGTTAACCCAGTGTGATATGCTTACAGAGGTAGTGCAAACAGGATCATTGATCTTGTGTCTTCATTTGATGACTTCACCTGGCATTTCTCTTAGACTCTTACACTGTACACCTAGCTGTTTTAAGGTCCCAGCATACTCACAGAACTTAAGATATCTGCACCCTGTAGTCACTCACCTATACACTAGTGCCGTAGCAGGATACACAATTGTATATATGGTGGCTACACAAGCCAAAGACATGTCCACATCTACCAAGCTAATGATTTGTATAAAGCCACACTACTGGTGGACAGCAGTCTCCTGTGTCTATGCATAACTGTTAGCACAGAGGAAAGGTTAAAACATTTTTTGAGGTCAGATAACTGAGATAACAAAATCCCCTGCCAGTAGCACCTGGTAAGACTACACGCGTACCTTTGCCACTCAGATATTTCCGCTGTTTGGTTTGCAGAGGGGTTTCTTACAGTGGGTGACCTCAATGCACTCTTTGGTGTATCTGAGGGGTTTCTTACATGTTTATGTGTGTGTGTGTGTGTGTCTGTGTGTGCGTGTGCATGTGCTGACTTTTTATATGTGCATGTTTGTAGTAAGTGTAGGTGGATTAGGTGGTGCCCTTTTAAAAGTATCTTAATAATTGTTCTCGTTCAAAGACAAACATTTGTCTTTGGGTTGTTTTACATATAAAAAGTCATAGGTGAGCCCTTGGATACTACACAAGTAACAAATCTATAGCAAAGGAAAAATGCCTTCTCAGAAAGTTTGTGCATGCCACTGAGAGACAGTCTTGCTTAAGGTGTCTTGCGGGCGTGTGACTGTGTGTGACCTAATGTACGCCCAGCCCAGGTAGGGCCCCACGTTGGTGCACACAGAGGAGGTGCCCTTTTTCATTTTTTGTCCCTGCCCCTTAGAGAGTCTGTGCACACCGCTAATATCAGCAGTGCCAGACTCCAGTTCTGAAGGACCATAATGTCTGCTGGTTTTTGGTGTCATTCAAGACCAACAATTTGTATAAGTAATTGATAAGCTCACAGAAAATCTACATATATTGTTTACTAAATTAACTGAAAGTAACTTGCAGTCACTGCAGGCCTCCAGGACATGAGCTTGATACCCTTGCTCTATACGTATCCTACAATCCTGGACAACTACCTTTTTTACAGTTTAAGTATTTGAAACTGATAACCTGGAAGTAATATTCAGTTAACAAAATAGCCAGACTATACAACTGCTAATTAGCTGTATAGCTACACCCAGTTGCAGGACAGTTTTAACATGTTGCCTCAGCATCAAATAAGCATCCTAATTCATTTTTAAAAAATTAAGATGTCTTGATTAGACAATATCTTTGCTATGGCAGAACTGATTGAACACAAACTAAGAGGCAACAGAATGTGAAAACTGTTCATGGGTGTGAATATTGTAGGACAGATTTAAAATAACCAGTGCTTGCCCTAATCTTTAATGAAAATGGAAACTGTGTCAATGCTGCATTCAACGAAACTTGAAGGTACAAAATTAATACAATTCTCTAGTTTGTGAAAAGTCACGTTGGTACGTGTGTTCCCTTAAAACTGACGTTTCAGCACGCAATCCACGTTTACGTCAACATGTAGTTGCGTAGAGGCCGGTTGCCATCGCAATGACACCGACTCAGTGACAACTCAGTATCTGGAATTTCAGAGGAACATAGACCTCAAAATAAAAGAATGAAAATTTGATCATTTTTACATTTCCTGGCTACGTTGATTTATATGCGTTGTGTGAGAGACATCACCTTTGCAATAACATAGCCAGGTTTTGGCTTGTCTGGGCGAAATGGTGAGTACTAGCTAGCCGCTTGATAGCTAGGTAGCGCTAGCTAGCAATCCGTATGATGATACTGATAGAAGAGAAACAAGAGCATCACCTAGCATAGCTAACCAGCCAAGGCCAGCCCTGACAGAAACAGGTTGTGTAGTGATTTTGAAGAACTGGCAAGCTGGGGAACAAAACTAGCTATAAATGTATACTAGATCTAAACATTTTCCTTGCTGGCTAGCTAACATTATCGAAATACTCAAACTACTCAACAAACATAGCTAAAACGGCTAATATTAGACAGCTAACTACGTAGACCAGCTTACGTAGCTAAAACTTTCAGGTCACCTGGCGAACTGATGTTAGCTAGCTGAGTTGCGTGATTGTTAACGTTATCGGGGTAGATTATCGACGGCAAAATTACTTGATATACTAACTTGTTACTATCCAAGTAACGTGGGCCATTTTGCACAGAAACATTATATTTAGCTAGCTACCGAACTAACTAGCATTTTCTGGTAGTTATGTCTTAAAGAGTCACATAACAATATTAACATTATATGGTGGTAGACTGCTTTGACACTGCTCTCAAAGTCAGATCATAGTTGTGCCTCACTGTTGTGTCTAATGGCAATATATAATTAGTGCAGGTTAATTAACGTTAGATAAAACCTTTATGAACTTTTCAGAACATTTCCCCATACATAATATTACATATTTCTGGGTAGCTATGTGCCTTGTAAAGCGCAGCAAGCTTGAGTGCTAGTTACACCCACATCAGTTCTGTACTTACACCTCTCTGCCACACGAAAGAAAATGCTCTAGAGCCGAATCTATTTGGCAGTTCATAGAGTGGAGATCATCAATGGCTAGTCATTGCGCGACCGTTGCAGACATAAGCTTTTGTTGTTTGTTTTTTTCTTCTTCACGAAGTAGCTAACATTATAAATAACAATGATCCAAAATCCAAGTACTAAAACGATCGTGCAAAACCAGAGCAACAGACAGTGGATTATTGACAATCATTTGCCATATAGTTGCAAAACCAGACACATACATAAATATGACCTAGGTCATTGATTAATGGGTTATTGGGGTATGTGTCAGTTGGTTCAAATTAATTGACAAATGTAAAACGTTAATAGTCAGCACAATTTATTTTTGCACGTAGCCCACATTTTTTCCCAGTGTTGGACGCGGTAAACAATGTAACAGATGGATTGCTCTGAGATAATAAGGTATCTCACGTGTATAACTGAAATGATTAAAAACACCGCCCTCTGCTGACACATTTGTGCACACTTTAAATAACGACCACTGCCTCATAATCACACGTACTATCCAGGCTCAAGTAAAGAAATTGCCTTGTCCTATATCGTTGGTCGCCTCAGGCTGAGTTTGGCTTCAACGAGCACCACCAGAACGAGGTGATCAACTACATGCGCTTTGCTCGCTCCAAGAGAGTTCTGAGACTCAAGACCATCGACTCCTGTTTCCAGGACCTCAAGGACAGCAGGTGTGCTCTTTCACTGGCAATTTGTGAGAGGTTGTATTTGTGGTGTAGTTTTAGAGTTACGTTATTACTCATGTTACCACGCATTTTTTTTTTTACATTACTCTAGAATGCTACTGCTATTACGTTTATGCATCACTATGGTTTGTGAGCTGACTTAGTGTATCATAAAATACAGGCACATATATAATAAAATCAATGTAATTCCTGGAGTAGGCCTTCTATGGTTTGCCTTATGTTGGTGAGTCTTGGCTTAGGACTCCCATTGCTGTCGCAGCCATTAGCCCTTTCCCTAGCGCTGTGCTGAGCACGGTGTTGTCCTTCGCTGCAGACTGGTGGAGGAGACATTCACGGTGGATGAAGTGACAGAGATGCTGGAGGGCCTACAGGTGGTGGTTCGGGGGGAGGTGGAGACGGAGCTCATTAACACGGCCCACACCAACGTGCTGCTGCTGCGTCAGCTCTTCTCCCAGGCCGAGAAGTTCTACCTCAAGCTGCAGACAGATGTCTCTGAGCTGGAGAACAGGTGGGCAGGGGAGGGGTCCACACTGCTGGGGGCAGTTTATGATACACAATCGTGACACTAGTAGAGAACGGGGCCAGGTGGAGATCCTGCAGAAACAAAACAGGGGCATTCATGGTGCAAGGCAGTGGTGACAAGTAAGCAAACTAAAGTGCATTTATATTTTGAGATGTGAACTTTGATCACATATTAAATTAAACAATTCAACCCTTCAATGAGCAATTTGATAAACCCAACTGTGCCCATGTTGTCCTCGTCAAAATCCTGCAGAGAGATCTGGAGGGTCTTAAGCCTAGTAAAATGGTTGCTCGCACGAAGTGAAAGGGTGTGCACGGTTCACACTAAGGTCAACACACCAGTTCGGCCTGGTACATCAGCCCTAGCCCTCTGACGCGCCTGTACGCCTAAGAGCATCGTCGCTGTCAAAGTCAAAACCACATCCCTCTGCGCTTAGAGAGAGGGAGTACCCCACACCTGAATCAAGATCAAAGCAATACATTACCACAAAACCCACACTTCGCTGTTTTATATAACCTCCCTACTGCGTGGGTGTTCGCCATTTTTTTAGAAGCTGCCGTTCTACCTTCAGAATGACCTGTGTGTGGGTCACTGTTGTCAGTTAAAAAAGTCTGTTTTTGTTTTTTTTTTGCTACTTTGATAATTTCTCCATTGTTTTTACCTTTAAAGCATACTCCCAAGAAATCCAAAGAAAGTTAAAGTCCGGATGACACATAAAAACACTGGCAGATTGGGGATATGCTGGTGTTTTGGGATCATCACTTTTATAGAGCACCTTGACACATTTGTGCTAGCTTTCTCATATTCAATACTCATGGCAGTGAAAAGATGGCAGTGTTAACTAGTTGTTGCTGAGTTGACTTCTGACCATAATGCAAATGCTGTTGTAGTGTCAAGCAGGGGACTCAGCGTCAGCTGGTACAGTAAATATCAAACTGTATCTACACATACAGTAATATGCACAGCAAAAGTTGCAGTTTTGACAACGCTTTGGAGGGGGTTGCCTGTGAAGCAAATACGGTTGTATACTCTCAAGACAAGGGTAGACTTTTGCACCAGGGAGGAAATCACCATTGTTTTGTCTCTGCTAAAGAAGCAAAATTGGATGAGACAGTGCTGCTTAGCACCACTAATCCCTGGGTGCTAGCCACCCAGCTATCATTTCAAGCTCATGTCTTTCCTTTGAACCTTGCAGAAACTTGGAGACAAACCAAGTCTTGTAAAATGAGTGAAAGAAAACCTTCACCATCTCCTTGGGTTTGTAGGCACAGCTGCCAAGAATGCCTTCAAGTGCTGCTCAGTTGCAAGCTACGACAAAGAGATGTTCCGGAATGTGCACTACTGCTCAGAAAGTCATTTCTCAAGGGGGAGATTGAAAATATTCTCTTGCCCGTGCAAAAAATAAACGTTGCCAAAGGCAAATGTTATATATCTTCAAGTTACGCTTAATTTGAAATGAGAACGAAAATTTTGATTGATTGATTGATTCAGACCAAAAGTATTGTGTCACCGTTGCTGTTAAAAGCAGTTTTATATATGCCTCAACAATTCCTTCTGGAACATTAATATTGTATTAATGCTGTGACTACCAGTGTTGATAAAATCAGTTGTCTCTGTAAAGCTGTTTACTACTATAAAAATGGGTTCTGAAAGGGTTCTTTGGCTTGTTTTCATAGGGGTACACTTTTAGGTTCTTTATGGAACCCTCTATGGTAGGTGTGAAAAGTGTGAAAGCTCCCAGATTGCACCATTTTGCCCCACAAAGAACCCTTGAACTAGATAGGTTCCCTTTATGGAGATGCAGAGAAGCCTTTTAAAACCCTTTCTTCTGAGAGTGTGTAAGCTGTGCAAATGATTCAGCTTTACTCTCGTTAAATCAGCTTTAGACCAACATAAAATGGGATCGCCATGTAAAAGGTTGAGTTATGGTGTGGTATTCTTTCCCTGTCTTTGCCCATGGGGGACAGGGGAGGTACAATGGGCAGTGTTTTTCTGTAAGAGAACCCCCTTATTTGGGGATGGATCTGAATGTGATTCAGGTACCCAATAATTTTTCAAGGAAAACCTGATTGGCAGCTGGAGCCAGTAACTGAGCAGGCTGAGATGAGAGCCTTGGAGGAGGGGGGCATCTGTGTTGTCCACTAAATCATGAATTTAAGGGCGTGGAGAGAAGCCAAAATAATGTTGTTTTTTTTTGAGGGAAGACAAACAGGTAAGCAAAATCTTCAACCATTAAACCGTGTTTAGTTGGATTTTTGGCTGGCTAGTGAGCCTTCTCAGTCATTTTAAATCAGCATTTATTTCCATTCCATGGGAAAGTTTACATGTTTTAAGCCTTCTGTAAGGGCACATGAATCCAGGTGCAATATTGCATATTGACTTGGCAAACATGCTTTATAAAAAGACAGGAGGAAATATTTTTGCAGGTATTTAAAATATATATATATATATATTGTCACACTTTATGATCACAAACAGTCTGGAAGAACCAGTGTGGACGTGTGCATCTGTGTAGATCAGTAGTTTTCATATTTGGATTAGTCCCAGTCTAATTAGCAGGCATGAACATTGGCCAGCATTTGTGTTGGTGTTGTGGTGATCTTGTTTCTCTGTACTGGAACTGTCAGTATCTGTTTATAGCACTTCCTTTTCATCTACCGAAATGACCGCAATAGCTGAATGTGACCTGTTTTTGACACTGCAAAATATTTTTTCTGCACGCCTGTGACCTCCCTGTGCTTTTTTCCATGCTATCTGTATCACACAAAGGCCCTCGATCCTATGTTGCAAGAAGAGCGTGGGGTTGTAAAGGCATAGAACTCGCCCTCTCCTCCTGTACGCGCAAACCAAGCGGCCTCCTCAAACCACATGTAAGCTTCTAAGGGGAGGCTTCGAACACAGCAACCGTTAAACGTGCTAAAGTGTTAAAACTGTCACAGTGAAACTTGTTTTCTTTCACTCTAAAACATCTTTAACAGCAAGGCACTAAGCTATCTGTTTTTCTCAGGGTGAATCTTTGACCTCGTGGCCATTTACATTTCACTTGAATGGAGCTTGTTTTCTAACATTCATACTTCTTTTGCTTGTAACAGTTCCCCCTCAGCCCATGACTGAACTTAGCGGGAATCCGGTAGAATCACAAGTGGTGATCCTTACAAGAATCACTATCTTGGAAATGGTGGCCTCCATGCAGACCTCTCAACTGTCATAGCTGTGTACCCGCACACTCAAATAAACCCCTTTCTCTTTCTCCTCTTAATCCCCTTATCTCTTTTTCCAGGGAACTGTTGGAACAAGTTGCAGAGTTTGAAAAGACAGAGTTTCAAACCACTGGGACAAAGGTGTGTGGCAAGTGGAGTCTTATTTGACACATACTGCACTCAGAAAAATTCTGCGACATTATTGTAATGTTGAACATGCTATAAGATCTTAGTACAGCTGAAAAACATTGTTCAACTGGGTATTAATATTTACTTATCAATGCACATGGGCTAAGTTATTAATAGTACAACAGTTGCGAAAGTGTAATAATTATGTACATTCTCATACAAGGCAGGCAGCCATCAGTGGTATAAATTGTAGATAAGTGTCATACTTTTTGTCAACAGAATAAGATGTAGTTATGAAGGATGTTCTACGCACAACACTTCAGGCTATCTAAGTGACACTCACAAATTTCAAATTTAACCAAGCTCTTAGGTATTTCACCGCCCACTTTGAGGGTTACTAACTGTCATCGGCTGTCTGTTGTTTACTGCATGTAAGTCATAAAATAAATGAATCTTGCATGTAAACCACATTTAACAGAATTTTAAGGTATTTGCCTCACACTGCAGTTAGCAAGCCTCAGATGTTCCTGTCAATAAGACTCGTCCTTTAAACTAGAAATAGTTTACTTCCTTCGGTTTTTTTCCTATTATTTCAGTTTTATGTTGTTGATAGGCCTAGTAATTTTTTTCTGTATAACAAAAGGTATTTCAGTTTCTGATAACCTACTGGATTTGCAGTGGCCGATATAGGGGTTCCTTTGGAGTTACTTCAGGAAACTCCAAAGCAGCTTGTACAGCCTATGCATTATAAATAATATTTTGAAAAATGCAGAAGGTGAACTATCCCTTTAAAGTTTGCCTTCAAATGAGTAAAATGATTACTTTGCAAACATAGACCCTGTTGCAGCTGTTGTTTCCAACACGTGCGATATATGTTCTGGTGTTGTTCATTTATGTTTTCCTGTGGTTAACCTACCCACCCTTTTTGTGTTTACAAGTGGTTTTTTTTTGTGTTTTTCTTGTATTTCACTGTTCAGGCAAACCAAGAGTCCAACAAGCCCAAGTTAGCCCCTTTAAATGAAGGTGGGGTATCTGAACTACTAAATAAGGTAAACTGATGCTTTATATTGCATTAATTGGAAACATTATGATGTGATACAGAAAGAATAGCCATAGGCTGTACTTCACTAACATCATTGTTCCCATTTGTATCTTGTGTGATTTCCTTTGTTTAGAGTGAATTTAATGTCTAATATATTGTGTTAATGTCAGAACCTTGGCACAAAGCCCACTGTAGCACAGAGAGCATTAACACAGTTACCAAGGGCATATATTGCAACATAATGGAAGGATACCCTAGCCATGTATAACAAGTTCCTATGGAAGAGTAATACCAGTGTATTTTAATGCAAGCTAAATATATGTTTTTGTATGAATATATTTTTATTTATGATTTAATTCCATTTGAATGGCAAATACACTATTATGCAGTATCATACAGTACAATACAAAAATTAAAAACACAAGGAAAATTCAGAGAATAAAATAGGAAGAGAAAGTATAATAATAAAGTTCTTTTAGACAGACAAGTGTACATCGCACAGGTTGGAGTGTACTCACAATATAACATCACACATGTAATATCACATAAGTCAAGACGAGTCGGGAGATCAAGCCACAGCCTGTCTTTCTGTCATTTCTACACTTTTGTTGTGGCAATGGCTTATGTAATTCTTACGGCATGTTTTGACATGCATTAAGAATTCTCCAACACTTGGGGCCTCCTGGCATCTGTATCGCTGTAAAGACGCTCGTTTCTGAGCAAAAGCATGAGTCCTGCGACTGGGTCTCGCCATTGCCTGCTATGGCCGGAGGTCTGCATTGGCGAGGCAACAACTGGCTCAGCCTTGCTGGGGAACGATAGGGGATAAGCCGGCTAGTTCCGTTGGTCTTATCGCTCCCTAGCTCCCATTCCTGGTCAGGCCTGGTGCCTGCAGACGCACAAACCGAGAATATGCTGACCTCGTTATCCTCCGACGACATGGGCAGCATATGATCGGTGGTTTGTCTGTAATCTGCAGTGCTGAAAATAGCGAGAATAGGCGTCGCGTGATTCAGAGGAGTCACATGTCTGCCATTTCCTGCTGACGTCAGCAGGAAGGGTTGCTGGCAGGAGAGCAACAATTTCAGTAGAGTTTCAGGAAAATGGGATAAAAATTGTGGATAAAATCAATTTAAAAAAAGATTTCCGCAAAACAAAAAAAACACAGAATCCCCTATGCAACAAAAAAGATATTGGTTATTGACAACCACTTCTTCATTCGTGGTTTGTGTCTGGTGATTGCTTAGGTGGACTTGTGTGCAAAAATCTTGATACTGTTTGGGGCTTTAATGAGCTTTTAATGGCACACAAGGATGTGGTTAAAGGCTCCACTGTTATGCAAGCAGACAGAAAAAAACAGTATGGTAAATCTGATACCCGTGACCTTTAAAAAAAGTTTAGTTAATTTATTTAAATGTGGAACTCTTGCACAACTGTAAGCACAACCACAAAATCATTAATTACCCCTAACGTGCATTCAAAGCTCTGATCATTGGCTGTGTTGACATTTTATCGTTGTGTCTTTCCTATGTTTTGTGGGTATTTTTTTTCTTTTCTGGTTTTATGTACACACCTGCCTGTAACAAGAATGTCCCTGAGGGGATAATAAAGCTGAATCTGAATGATGCACTGATGAGGTGCTGGGCTTTAAGCAGCCATGCTGTTATCACACTGATTTTGCATTTTCAGGAGATTGCCAGACTGCAAGAGGAAAATGACAGGCTCAGAGCCAGACTCCGGACATTAGAATCACAGGTAGGCCAATTTCTTTCCTGCTATCTGAATTAAATTTCCAATATCTGCATTCTACCGTCTATCTTCTACATTCTAAGTATAATGTAGCTGGATCGAAAGCATTTTGGATCTTTTTTTCTGCATAAAAAATGTAGAATCATGCCTTAATGCGGCCTCTGACTAGTCCTAACATATTCCTTTTCAAGCCTGGTTTGCAGTGATTGGTTGATGACAGGCTCAGAAGTACACACTGTGATTTTTCTGTCTCTGTGACAGTACACCAGGCAGAGAAAATGCATAACTGTTATGTCCTGTGACAACAGAGTGATTGTATTTCAGGCTACCAGTGCTTTAGATGAGAAATCCAAGGCAGAGAAGGCCTTGCAAGACCTACAGAAGATCCAGGGAGACCAGCAGGTATGAGCCAGGAGTTGGAATAAATAGAATAGGGAGATAGAATAGAAATCATCCAACAAAATGTCCTCAGCATATTCCCTAAGTAAGAGTTATTCAATGTCTAGTCTCAGACCACATATTAACAAAATGAAAAGAAGTGCAAGTGCACAAATACACACAAACATACACACCTAATTATATAATACGTATTCCTTATATTCTTATTTTATAAATAAGTGCAATAATGTAATTACTGTACCCCACTAGTCTTAATCTTTACATTATTAATTTTTCTTTATTTTATTTAAAAATATATATTTCTATAAATTTGAATTTGACCAATACTGTATGTACCTATTTCAAACATTCACATACATCCTAGAAGACAATGTAAACAAGTATGATGTTAACAGTATGTTAACAGTATGGCTCATGCATGTGTTGGTATTAGAATATAGATGAACCTTACATCAGTAAGCTTACATCACTAAGCTGTAGCAGTAAAAAAAGAATCAAATCAATATCCAGCATGATTATTTCACAAAAGTTGTTTGCTTAACTGTGGGGCTGAGAGGTGAGAAATTTCCCACCCACTTTCATATTTCATAGCAGTTAATCTGAGTCCTCGCAGTCTTAACTTCTGCATGCCACTGTCCCAATACCTTTCATTGCTTGTCAGTTATCCCCTTCTTTTTTCCTACTTCTCTTTCATTTGGCCATCCTCTTTTTTGTGTCCCATCCCCTAGCCGCCGGTGCAGTTGGCGGACGTCAGCGGCCTGGAGGACACGGTAACGGCCCTGAAGGCCGACTTGGAGAAGTCCCTGAGCACCAGTGCCGCATCCCAGAAGGACCTGCAGGACAACCTGGTCACTGCCAAGCATGACCTGCTGCGGGTTCAGGAGCAGCTGTCGCTGGCCGAGAAGGTACCCCCAACCCTATGCACGTTACGCGCACAATGCGTATTTACAGTTCTATAGTTAGGTATAGTATAGTTTTTTCCCCAAAAAATAGTGAACCAAGATCTCCTACCCTATGACTGCTTTCTTAGTCATTTATCATGACTAGAAGTCACTTTTTGAGTAAATGTTCACTCTCTACGGATGTCGGAACCCACCTGCTGAGGTGTGAAAGTTTCCCCGATATGTTGTACCCAATTTTCCAACGTGTCATGGAAATAGAGAAACAGATGTGCATTATTTGGAGCCAGGAGTTTCTCTTTTGACTATAAAAAATGCATCCTGGGATGTGGCTTTCACCGACTGTAACCTAGATTCCATTAATGGATGTCATTTTTCTATGTTGTAAAAAAACAACCTAAGATGAGAAACAGTTCACCTCTCTGTTTGATTGACGTTTGTGGGTGCGGCTTCCTCCAGGAGCTAGAGAAGAAGTTCCAGCAGACCGCCGCCTACCGCAACATGAAGGAGATCCTCACCAAAAAGAACGAGCAGATCAAGGACCTCAGAAAGCGGGTGAACAAGTGAGCAAGACACTGCGGTCCCTCAGCCATCCTGACATCAGCACCCTGCCATTATGTTTCTAATCCAAACAGTGGTCTCTTCACTTAAGCCAGGACTGGGATTGAGACTCGTTTTTTAAAAGAGCAACTGGCCACAGCTGATGCAAGAGCTGTTAAATGTTAACCATTGTGTAATGGCCAGTCTGTATTACAAGGATCTTCTTTACAGGACATAGGGATGAGATCATTTAAGATTAGTAAAACTTTTCATTGTGTCAGTGAACTCATATTAGAAACAGCCAATCTGAAATCTCAGTGACTGTGTCTCAATGAGTGCTCATTTGTTAGTTTTTTTCCAGCGTTGACAGTAATATTCATGTTGTGTATTTGTTTCTGTTGCAGGTATGAACCAGATGAATAAACGTCAGGTGAATTACCTGCCCTGTGATGCGCACAGAAGGGATAATGTGGCTCAAATATAATATATTTGGGATATGTGGCTGCGGTCACAGACCGGAAAGCAGTGGGAGGGGCTTCGCTCTTGAAAAACCAGATTCGACTCTTGCAAATGACCCTGCTTTGGAAAAAAAGACACACTTCCGAAAAGGGAACTTACACTAGCGTAGCTCCATCAGTTCAAGGGTAGCTGAGCTCTGGCTGCATGGTCCATATCGGCCCATAACAGGTTTTACAGTCATTAGAACTGGCTTTCGGACTCTGGCTATTTAGAGTAGTGCAGTACCACTGAATATTTGCCTGGGCTGCTCATTCCTGACTGTGGATCCAAGCTTTGGATTCCAATATTAACAAGTACTTGAGTTACATCAGTAATATTTTGATCCTTGTCTAGATTTTGAATGACACCTTTACATTTTCTTTTGCCTCAGGATTCACACTCTTTTGTAACCCACTCTGGAAAGATGTTGGTAATTTACTGAATTGTGGTAATCCTGAATACCTACTGGCGTCCTCCTGAAATGTGGATATTTTTATGGCATTAAGTCAAAAATTTCTATGATTATATAATACAATTTTTCTATCTATTGATATTTGTACATCCCTGTGTGTGTAAGCAGAGTCCATAGTGGATTTTACTTATCAACACTGCTTAATTTTTGCAAGTGCCGTGGTTTAGTCTTTCCTTCAGCATCATAAGAAAGAGGTAACGTGACACTACTGTCATGGCTTCTGATGTTTGCTGTGGCAGATGTTGGGTGCTTAGGAAAATGTGACATTAATTTTAATGTGGCGAAGTCTGTGTAATGCACTGCAGGGAATGGAGAAATAAATGCTAATGAGATTAAATTAAGCTGCCCTTTTCATCCAAGTTCTTTGACTCTCCACATGTGTTGGGAGGATTTGGCATGCCTGTGCAATTGAACAGTATGTGAAACAGTCTTATTCCTAAGTACATTTTAAAATATATAATTTCCCGAAACATTTCGAAATTCAAAAATAGCCTCAGTGAAACCACTTAATAGCTTATTTTCTGTAGCTCTGTGAGTGTTAGGCCTTTATTCAGTCAAGCCTAAATGGATGGAAAAGAATTGGCTTTTTGTCATTTGAGAAACAAATATAAGCGCCATGTTTTTGTTTGCTTGTTGGTTACACAGTTTTCTTCTACTTTTTCAGCTATTTATACAAGTTACATAAAAAGATAAGTAACATTTGTATTAAATCACTTGTTAAAATTAATTACTTTGTGGTTCATCGTAAAGATCTTTGGAGCACAGTAAAAAGTACCCGTGTAAAACCTCAGCCAGGTTTGTGACAGGTGTGCTTCGCAAATGGAAGAATAAGTGATCTCTGCTCATGATGTGGAATGAAAAATGATGTATTACCTAAGGCAGCGGTACACCCTGACTCCAGCGAGTGCAAGTCTCCACAGGAATAGAATCATTCCTCACTTGGGGGACATGCACGTCTGCATTAATCCCCCAAGAGCAACAGCATTCAAAAGCCTCCCAAAGCCTTTCAAGACCGAGCAAAGTCTCTGTCACTCACTGTCCTCAACACATGAATTCCACACTTTATTGCCATTAAAAGCAAGTAAATGGTCTCTGGAACGGGTTGCATTCTTTCACATCACGATCGCTGGTTCCCCGGGAAGAGTTTTTTCCAGACCATGAACATCTGCTACGTGCTTGCCATCTCTGGTGAATAAGCAGATAGGCTAAACACTGGCACTAGGATGGCAGACATGCCCAATTGCAGGTAGGTGGGGCATACTTCATACCTATGCAGCACTGAGAGTTTGGCACTTTTTAGTGTTTCCCCTAGAAAAATGACTGAGCCACAGGAGATGAAGGTGACATAATGGGATGGATTGACCAGTTGATAAACAAAGATACCAAACACTAGTACAGATATTTCTCAGACTCAGAACTACATATTGTACTGTTGTCTGTATGAAATCCTTCAAATTTTTCCATACAATTAATTTTTTTTAATATAAAGTCTCAGTAAATACGTTTTAATGTAAAAAAAAAATTTTTTTTAAAAGAGCTGTTAGCATAGACTCCCAATACACCTAAAAACAATGACTTTCCTTTTTTCAAAATGTTTCATCCTTTCTATATAAATACAGTTCACAGTTTAGGCATTTACAGACACTTTCAGAGAGTGACTTACACAGATTAGCTATATTCTTTGCACATGCAATCCATTTATACAGCTAGATATTTACTGAAATAATACAGGATATGTACCTTGCTCAATCAAATCTACAACCTTGGCGTTACAAGGCTATTTACTTAACCATTATGCTTCACTGCACAAATTGCAATGTGTATCTTGAATAGAGACGCAGGACTGAAGCTGGACTCAATTTCATGTTCTCCATCCTCAATCCAGATGTGCGTGCAATTAGAAGACATGAATGATCTTTTTTGTTTACAGTCAAACAGTCTGTCTGTACAGAAGCCATTAGGTAGTCCCAAATTCTTTAGTGTGTGTTAATTAAAGTACAAAAAGGGGGCCTTTCCACATAACTGCAATTTGATATTGGGAATTTTGCATGTTACAAAGATCCAAGATGATTCTGTGGTTACACAACAGCCCCTGCGGTGACTTCTTTTTTGACAGAGCTCAATAAAACACACAGACCCTGCCTTTGAGTGAGTTTTAAATGGCTTTGCCTCAGGGAACACAAGATACAGGGCTGCTAGACAAGGCACAACCCACTTTTTGTCCTCTCCCTCTCTCCAAACTCTATATAAAGCCAGAGCTCCAGACATAAAGCTTACACTTGGCTCCCTGTGCTAGCTGTGTTGACGGTCATCTTCAGAACATGTCCATGTCCATGTCTATGTCCTCCTCCAACATGTCGATGCTTGGAGGTTCTAGCTTTTCTGATGGCCTTGGCCTGGCCAGAGGAGGCGGGGCCAGGATTGGCCTGGGTTTCGGGTCCGGGGCCGGCATTGGGATGGGGCTTGGATTGGCAGGAGGTAGGCTGGGCATGGGGGTAGGCGGCTTGGGTATGGGAGCCGGTGCCGGGATGGGTCTTGGAGCTGGGGCAGGGGCCGGGCTTGGTCTCGGAGCTGGGGCAGGGGCCGGGCTTGGTCTCGGAGTTGGGCTGGGGGCCGGGCTTGGTCTCGGAGGAGGGCTGGGGGCCGGGATGTTAATGGGCGGCGGCATGGGCGGCGGCATGGGCGGCGGCCTGGGCGCTGGCGGCGGAGGTGTACTGGTACCCAGCGCCGCCTTCTCCATGGGGCGCACCATCGCTGCGGGGGGCCTGAGCGCCGGATCGGCCCTGATCGCAAAGCCCGAGGTGATCCCCCTGATGCGCGCCGTCCTTTCGCGGGCCGACGAGAAGAGCGTGCTCTCCGGGCTGAACGACCGCTTCTCCCTGTACATGGCCAAAGTGAAGGGGCTGCAGCAGGAGAACGCCACCCTGGAGGCCAAGCTGTCCCAATTGACTGGAGGGGCAGACATGGACCAAGAGATGTCAAGCGTCACCACCGTGGAGTATGAGGCCCAACTGGCCGAATACCGCATCACGCTGGAGACTCTTACCCTCGATACCGTCAAGCTGGAAATTGACCTGGACAACATCCGCGCCACAGCCAGTGAAATCAAAGCCAAGTAGGTGTCCAACCCAGCCTCTCTCTCTCAACAAACACCGAACAATGGATGTGCAACCTTCATGTTTCTAGAACATGACAGTGTAAACTGCATAGTATGGACATTTTTTCCCACTGTTTTTTTACTTGAAAAATAAAATTGAAAATTTCTTCACTGATTGAAACGTGAATTTAAAAACATTTGTGAATGGCAAAATTCTGTTAGATTATGCGTAATGGTGTGAACTGGTACCGCTGTGAATACATGTACTTTCTGGTTTCATCAAGATCAAATATTTTTGGCATATTAAAATAGTGAAGATAATCGTCTTCAGGTTGCAGACCAAGACGTAGCTTTAATTCCTCTATTTTCAGTTTTTTTCAGAGTTTAGAGTGGTGTTTTTAATATAATATAAAGATGACTGATTAGTAGCTTTCTATGATTTTAAATAATCTTCTTGATATGCCTGGAAATCAAACTATCTATGTTTGTGTTGGCTCAGATGCATGTAATGTTCACAAACAAGTCTTTCAGAATGATCTTCATGCAGAATGATGTCCTGCAGGTATGATTTTGAGCAGGGGGTGAAGGCCCAGCTGGAAGCTGACATCATATCTATGAAAAAGGTAATGGAAGGAGAGAAGTATAAGAGCCCTTATATTCTCAGCCATTCAAGTAATTCTGGCTGTAGTAGTGCAGTGCTAGAAGTACTGAAGTCCCTCCCATGAGCATGCGCACCCCCAAATCTAATGATAGTGCCTTTGTTTGACCAATAGCTAGGGCACTCATAAGGATATCCATGCATGGCTGCTCATGTTCTTCACAATGGTATTACTTCCTCCAGGGACAGCAGTATTAATCTGAGGTGGATGGAAGTCCAGGGGATGGAAAGTAAAAGTTCTGCCATTTGTTTTTTCCACCCATGAACTCAGCTTATTTCAATAATGAGTACTACCTCCTGGCTGAGGAACTGTGCTAATGAGCAAATCCAGGTGATTGGAACAAAATACTCGGGAGGACTTTTACTTTCTGCACCTGGATTTTTCCACCTCTGGTATTAATTCTTCATCTTTCTCGGCTTGCTTTTTTGTTTTGGTATTATTTTCTGAGGACTTAACAATTGAGTTATATTGATGCTGCTCACTGGCAATGTGACAAATTCAGGCCGAAACCTATTCACACTCATTTCTGAGTCAGGGGTGTTTTACTGAGTTTGGACAGTTTCATCTGAATTCCAGGAGTCATAATTAAGAAACATCAAATGCAGAAGACAGACATAGGATGGTAAAGCCTTGTTCCTTCTGTTCAGGACATCGAGACGGCCTCCGACCTGCGAATTGACCTGGGTGCGAAACAGTCCAGCCTGAAGAACGAGCTAGACTTTGTCACCAAGACTCAGATGGAGGTAAGAGGACTGGTGATTACATGAGCAGTGACCACAGCTGCGTGACCGTATAACTGCATGGGTGCATGACTGCAGGACAGCAAGTTTCACTGTTTGGCTACGAACATGATTAGCTGAGTGATTGCTCTCTGATTATGGCTTTGTGGCTGCCAGTTTTCCTGTAGGGCTGCGTATTCTGAACAGTGACGAGAGGACAGTTTTGTGCTTCCTGGTTTTGTGTTAAAGAGGTATACTTGTGTGCCCACCGCAGGAGCTGGCAAACCTGCATTCCAAGTTGGGCCCCAGAAGCACAGACACGTCCGTGGCAATGATTGAGGTGGACACAGTAAAGTCCTTCGACATTTCGAGCGCGCTCAGCAAGTTAAGGACAGAGTATGAGAAAACTGTCCAGCAGCACAGAGAGGAAGCCGACGCCTACTACAAACTCAAGGTACAGTTTACCTACGTATTACACTTTCAAAATAACTGTCAATTCACTGCTGTTATGACCTTCATTAGTACATTTGAAGTATAAATGCTCTTGGTATCAAATAATACATAATATTGAGAAATAATTATTTTTACATGGCTTGTCGGGCCTCTCCGCCAGTGAACACCATACAGTTACACAATGTCCACCAGATGGCAGTGGATAATATATAAATATAATATATAGACACACGCCCACACATTTTAAAAATAAGATTGGGTCTTGCTCTTACACTACTGGAAAAGAAAGTGCATTACAGTGCATTGCGGGACAGTGAATTATTATGGAAGAGTATGAATATTACTGAATTCTATATATAAGTTTACTCAAATATTAAAGAACCGGATAAGAACAGTATTCAAAAGATCCTCAGGGGAATGGGTGAGAAATTTTTCAGGTTTTAACTAATGAGACATTATTGTTCAACAGCATTTTTGAACAGGTTTCAACCCCAATAATCTGAACAAGGAAAGACCGTCACGTATCTGCTCATGTGCTGAGTTGTGCCCCCTTGATCCCCTGTCGGGGTGCTCTGTCCATAACAAGGGCTGTATCAGGCTATGAGGTCCGTCCTACCAGTATTTTATACATATCCTATTTGTTTTTTAATGGAAAGCAGACAGTCTGCCCTCTTTTTGCATTTTTACATATTATTCAGACAGGGGGAAGCTCAGAAGGTTACAGATAGAGATGAGATCACAGTACAGACAGTGTCGTGCTCTGGAATCTAACCCCTGGCCACGTGGCTTGAGTCACCGCCCTATGGGCCTCACTGGTCTCGCCCCACGTCTCTTATTTTTGGCGTGTGCTAGGCTGCTTGTTTGTTGTTTGTCACCATGTTCCCACTACCTCTTGTTTGTAGTCAAACTCAAACCACAGCCTGCACTGCATTAACCACATTCCAGTCTTGCTGTGTGTAGAGGTGAGATGTCTGGGGCACCATAGCAGTTAGGAGTTTGTTAGCCATTTTAAGCTGGATGCCATTGTATGTTCATGATAAAACTTAATCCTACAACCTCAATTGGGAAAGAGAAACGGGACTGTGGCTGATCTCTGTGTTCCATAAAGAATTTAAGATGTTCACTGAACTGTCATTCAGGTCTGTCTCTGTAGAACAAACACCAGGTTCTGTAGAACACACACCAATGACACAAACACACACATGCACATACACACATAAACATGCGGACACACACATGCACCAATAACACATACACACACACACACCATCACAAACTGACACATCACTCACAGAAAGACTGACCTCTTATCGGTAAAACAGTTAGAGAAGCAGATTTAATTCTTGGAAACAGTTCTAAAAATGTGCCTTCCCCTGCAGATGGATGAGATCCAGACAGCCACCGAGAAGAACACAGAGGTCATGTCCACCACCAAGGACGAGATCATTGTCTGCAGGAAGGAGTTGCAGGCCCTGCAGCTGGAGCTGCAGAGCCTGATAAGTGTAGTGAGTTCCTGCCTGTCATAGCCTCGGTCCCTCTGTATTGCGCATTTTCACAATGTCACTAAAATGTTGCAGATGTTGTAAAGCCACATCAGCTTCACATGCACTTCACCACACAAAGATTGGGCAGTGGGTGTCTGGTGTCCCTTGATGTAGCGCATGTGGTTTTATCAGAATTGCACTGGGGACATATGATGTTAAAGAACAACAGCAATGGATTGGAAAATATGTGAAATTTATTCAGGACTTTCCTTGAAAGAAACAGTATAATTCCTGTAGCTCTGAGTTAAAAGAGATCCCAGGTGTTTGGTATCAGCTGAACGTCTTTTCTAGTGATACAGCTGGTGGGGAAGGCTCCTGTTGATGATATCTGGTGACTGTCACGCCAGCATGAGTCAGCGACTATTACATGAAAATCCCCTCATCTTCGAAAGCCACGTGGCACCAAAAAGAAAGACTCTCCCTGTAAAGTCCCGGGGACTGTGTGGGGTTCATGTTATGCCACTCTTTCTGCCACAGGGTGGGAAGTGGCATAAATGTCACTCAAGACTGGACACACAAGACTTTAAAGCTCATAAATGTTTGCCACTGCGCTACATTTCAGCTGGCTGTAAGAAGAACACAGGAGTGATGATCTACATCAAAAACAATACCAAGACTATCAAAACATGGAAACAGATACTGTACACAGAGAAACAGGGATTTTGATAAGGCAGACATATTTGCATATGTTTTGCTACCTGCTGACTTAATGCATTCATTCAATTTTAGTTGGAATGGCTTATTTCTTTACTGGTAATAGTTGTTCTCAGGCAGTTAAATCACATGACAACCTGATTAAAAAATAAATCACAGCTTACAGGAAGCTACAATGAACGAATAAGAGGAAGTGGTCACGCCAACTTTGTGATGGCAAAGTCCCCTGCGGCACATGGCGTGTATACGCACTCAATTTTTTCCGGAAGAAAGGTTCGAATGTACATAACACAAGCTCAGGCTTCCCATACAGGAAGTGAGGAGAGGGAGTTCACAGCCTCCCTGAAGAGAAAGTTGTCAGCAATCTTGTTATTCTCTTCAAAAGTCTGTGAGCTTTACAGGAAATGTCAAGCCTTATATATGAGAGAAGATGAAGATAATTATTGACTGACTGTTGCAATCTTACTGCATTGAGGGACAAAGCATTCTTTTGTGATGTATTGATAAACTAATGAATTTGCTTCTCAGCCAGCAGAAAAGCACATTCATTAAGTTCAAGTAATGCCACCTGATTTATGCCAGTGCATAGCAAGTACCCTCTTATTTATACACACTACTATGTTTATCAAGCCATCAATAAATTTGCAAGCCCAGAGCTCAGCTGAGAGAAATGTTGTAAGTCTGACCTAATGTTTTGCTGCCCCATAACAGTCTAGTATTTCACCATTTTCTTAAGAGAAAAGTCATACCACTCACCACTGTGAGCCCACTCCATTCTTCTCACTACTGACCAGACGTTCCCAGTAACTCAACTTATTCCTCTAGTCAATCTGTAGAAAATGGAATATTCCACCTTACTCCTCCATTGTCTTCTAGATCATCCAAGAGCTGTCCAGGAACCGCTGGACTAATGCCCTTTCCTTTTCTCCAGAACATAACTCTAGAGCAGAATCTAGCTGAGGCTCAGGCCATTTCCAGCACAGTCGTGACAGACTGCCAGAGCCAGATCGCCGGCCTGGAGTCCGCTATTGAGATGGCCAAGGCTGAACTCCAGAAGCAGACTGTGTCCTACAGGGAGCTGCTAGACATCAAGCTAGCCCTGGACATTGAGATCTCCACCTACAGGAAGTTGCTGGAAGCAGATGACCTCAGGTGAGGGCTGTGGAATTCAGAGATCCTGAGGATCTCATTGGATGCTTGACCCTTTATAGTCCAGCTTCCTGAAATATTGATCGTTAAGATTGAGCTAGGTTGAGAGGTTGAGAGGTTGAGATCTCATGCTGACTGTCCCAAATCTGAGAATCTGTTCTTAAGTCCGCTACTGCCTCAATGCGAGGGGGTGTGTGTATGACACTCTAGACTGAAAGGGGAGTGGTATTATGTTGAAGGTGAGCTTGTTGGTGTTTAGAACTGTTTGATGTTTGATCTTGTTTTTGTATTTGTCATTTTTCAAATGTTTTTTTTTTTTGTTTCTTATAGCATCTCTGTCCAGTCTGGCCCCGAGTCCTCAGCATTCCTCTTTTCAAGCCCCCCTGACACCTTCTCCCATTTCAAATCGGCTCCTGCGGACATCACATCCTCCCCCGAACCCTCCCTCCCTTCTATGGAGTTTGAGCCGCCTGAAAAGTATGTTAGCTGGGGTTTATTTGTGAATGTCTCTCATTTAATGTGATTCGAGGTCTCTGTTCGTAACTATGCACTAGCTATCTGAAGCAAGGTTACTAGGTTGTTTAGGCAGTGGCAGTAGGAGTCTGAACTTTCAGGACCTGTGACAGAGACAGAGGAGCTTTAATCTCACTCGTCATGTGAATCACTGTAAATCATTAACCTTTTGAAAGTGAGAAAAATAACAGAAGCTCTGAATCGGCATTTGTTTTATGTTTTTTTCTGTCTCAGAGCACAGGAAGAGGAACCGCCTGCCAAAGAGAGTTCCCTCCCAGACAAAGGCAAGGAAGACCTTAAATCCAATGCAAATATATATTATAGAATAGTTTGGACTGAAGCTATACATGGACTAACAATCCCAAAAATTTTCCTAGACAATCAATTATGAGGAAGACGTAGCCTATTAGATCTACCAAACACCTGAAAGTAGGCCTAAATCTCAATATATTTCACTCATTCACCCTCCATATTATTATAATGAAGTGGATTGTTTTTTTAAAAAGTCACAGAAATAGAATACCCTTCTTATGTTATATACAGTGTTTAGGTTTCTGCTGCATTGCAGTTTCAAGGTATCGTGGTGTGAAGTGAAAGTATCAGTTGCCTGCCGTTGCTTTGTGGCCTGATCCTTTCTACCTTCTCAGCTACAGGCTACTTTTTTTTCACAGCAGCATATCTCACAGGCCTAAATGTCTATTCCCAGAAACTGCAGAATACCTCTTTGAGTCACACTGCCACTGAGGCCAGACTAGTAAGGACAACTGAATACAGTGACAAGCTGATATGATATATCGAATAGCGGTGTACTTTGGCAAACAAACAATGAAGACTTGTGACTGACAAACCAATTGTAGCAAGTACAGCAAGTCCATGATACTCAGGACAATAATATTTTCCTTTTGTTTTTCCATTGTAGTGTTTTGTGTGCCATCACAGTAGTGTAGTACTGGACATGGAAAAAGCTCTTGTTCTTTTTATATGTTCACATATTTCTTTCGCTCGCTTTCTAATTACAGATGCAGCAGCTGATACCCAGGAATCAGGCCCAGGTAAGAAACCATGCAATGTTCTGCAATTTGTTAAGATGTATACACAAAAAGCAGTACCAGATATAGCCCATACATTTTACACAGTCAGCTACCAGCCTCAGAATCTGATGACCTAACCATGTTGTCTACCTTTGACATCTGAGTATTTGTGAAAACCTTATTGCATCTCAGTGATATGCTCGCCTGATTCCATATCTCCAGAATATCCTGTTAATAACCATGCATTTCCTTTAAACTAATCGTTATGTCTGTTCCTTTCAGAGGAACAAACAGGGTCAACCACACATTCTGAAGCTGACGACTCTGAGTCCTAACTATCAGATCTCCATGTGGGTAACTGAAGATCTGGAACAACCAGTATCCCACTTTCAATCAAATAAATTCTCCTGTTTGAACAAGAAATGGTCTTCATTCTTCTGTCGCTGTATTTATTATTGTGGTTGTCAGTTGGTCCCATATATCTTCAGATGAACACATTAACAGTAAGGTGCTGAAAGAACAGAAATAAACCAATTTTAAGGTGAATTCTGTTTAAATAATACAAGTTATCAAGCAGTCTAAAACCCTGAGAGATAGACATCTCAAGTAGAATGCCTAGAGTGCTTGGAAATATGCTGCAAGTGACTGTATGGTTTGTCTTTGATAGGTAAGAAAAGCTCTAATCCGGCTTGTTTTATATTACAATACCCTAGGACATCTTTGGAATCATCTCCGTGCAGCACTACTGCAGTGAAACATTCATTTTAAACATTCATTCTACACACTGCAGATTTCATTACTTCAGAATAACTTAAAATAATTCATGTGTGTCTTTCTTAAGTTTTCACACTGCATGTGTGGCTCCTGTATAAACACCACATGCAGATGTTATGGTGGGCACAACAGATTTCACTCTTCCGTTAGAACCGAGACACTGAAACCTCCTTCTTTCGCTGTCAGCCAGCAGAAACGGTTCTGAGAAACCCTACCAGCAGCCGTTCTGCGGTTCTAAACGAGAAACACAACAAGGAAACCCCAGGTCAAGGGTAGCATTTCTCATATCCTAAAACCAGTCATTTTATTTAAAAAAAGACATAATACATCTTGTTGTAAGCTGAAAGTTCACAGTTTTGATACTGAAACCCATATGGCAGAGACATGTATTGCCTCAGTGGTGTTTATCTAAGTAGCACGTCATATGGAAGGCTGCAGTGAAGACCGGAGAGCAAAAGGGCCTTACTTCCCAATCCAGATGTAGCCACTCAGACACTGACATCGTATCTCTACACACACACACTGTGTGTAGTATCATATGGGCATCCTATTTTAGAATGTCCTATTTTTCTGTCAATGCAAGCAGCACAACCTCTCAACCTCTATTCTGGCCTAAAAGAAACTGTATAAAATATTTGTAAAATATTTGGGGGATATATGGGAAAAATAATAAAGTGGCTTAACCCACTTCCTGTTTTGTCAGTATTTTATCAGCTACTTCCTTCTGTCGTTGTATTCTTCTCTTCTTTCTCATAATAAATAGCAGAAAATGTATGAGATTTATGCAGACTGAATTCAAACAATGATACTTTGTCTTAAAATAATGTGATATTTCACTTTTCTTCCTGAAACCATAATCATATTATTTTGAATTAGGGCTTCCCTGGTAGTATGTTCTGTTAAACACTAGTCCTTGGTTCAACAAAGTACCCCACTGTCTGAAATAGAATTTCCACAGCTTTGGAGATGTGTAATTGGCTAATTCACTATTGAGATAGAGGATTTCTGTGAGCTGGGATATCCCCGTCTCACCTCAAGAACGACTTCTTCGTTCAAATGAAAACTTCCAGTTTGCCTGCATAAACTGCATATCAACCCTCCAATAATACTGCATCACGGATAGGGAATAAAAGATTTGAAGAGGATGTTGCAAAGATGGGATGGTACTACAAATATAACTGGGCATTCAAATTGGGGTGATGTATTTTTTAAAAACATAACAAATATTGATTAATTAGTCTCTACTGCAAACCTTCTGAGACTGTGACCCTACGAGGGGAAAGCAGACCTGCCAACCATAGGAAAATATTTTGAGTACCACAATAGTCAGTGTAACGCTTAGTTCACATGCTTTCGCACCACTTCGCTTTGCACGCACACACACACACACACACACACACAAGCCTTTCTTCATAATTCTAGGTTAGACTGTTGAAGTGATCAGGCAAAATTGTATAATTTGACCTGATTCTAAAATATCACTTGCACTGGGCTATATTATGATATACTTGAAAGTCAAAATTTTGAGTACACCTGCTTAAAACAATTTTTTCATGATTAATATTTTATTATATGATGTGTGCGCTTATACAAACTGATAACCATAAGTGAATTACATTCAATTATTTAATAAAAATAGAAATAATTTATTTTGTATATTGTAATGTTTTCATTTTCAAGTATTTACAGAAACTTAAGTTGAGATGTAAAACACTGTCAATTATTAATAAAACCAAGTTTCTGTTCATGATTTCCATTTTTATTTAATAATTAAATAATTGAATCAACTTATATAGGCACACATCATAAAGGCCTAATGAAAAAAAGGCCAATTGAAAAATTCACTAGGAATGTCGGCTTTTGTAACTAGAGGTTTAGCTAAATTATTACCTGAAGCTCCTTGGTGGCTAATGTCGAAATCATAATTGCAAAATGCATGGTGCGGAAGTTTTGAGGGGCGGAGGCACGGCCGTTGCTACTGATATTTTGCGAGGAACTTCTGGGGGGCATGGACTCGCTTCTTTTTAGTAGGTCTGCTACTCTCTCTCTCTCCTTGTTAGTATCCTCGTCATCTGACGTTATGATTATTTTCTAACTGCAAGGCTGGTCGGGTGACTGGCTGCAATAATCGGAATGATTTGCTACGTTAGCAGTCTATATTCAAACACCTTTGCAATGGTCACATTGCTCCAACACAGCGTGCGCAATTCAAAGTTTGAACAGGGAGTCTCCGCAGCGTTTGAGTTACTGCAGCTAAATTACTCCAGCAGTTATTCACACGTCTCGTAACTAGGCTAAATGGTATGCATGCTACTACTACGGCTAACTATATACACTAATTTATCTCATTAGGATATACCCCTTGAAATGCATCATTTCGTAATGTTACCGAACATTTTTTAACGTTTTATATGTTAACATTACGGTCACATTTTTGTGCTTGATTATTACTCCCCACTTCCCATTTTACCTCAGCTATGCAGCGTTACGCCTCGGTGGATAATAAAATACCGCTGCGTATCAGTGGATGTTGAGTGGGTCGGGGAGGGGTTACAGAACCGCAAGCACAAGGTCGCATCTTGTCCAATCCGAGGGATGTAGTTTAAATACCGAATAAATGTACTGTGTTGTTTTGTATTAATTGATTGTTTTCCGTAATTAAATTACAATAATAAAAAAACATTTTTTGCGTAGTTTCAGCTGGCATTTCGTACCTGCGTATTTTGACCAAGAATTGCGTGGTTGGTACACAAAATGCGTGCAGGTTGGCAGGTCTGGGAAAGCCTGAGAAAGTTTCAGTGAATCTGGACACGCAATATGCGCTCTACATATCAACCACAGCCAGCATTCTCTGAGAATTGGAAAGCTGTCTGGCACAGAGAGACGACCAAAATGATACATAGTGAAACTGAAGCCTCTTGGCATGCAAACGTAATAAGTTAGGTCCGTTAGATTCTTATTATGCCTGTTTTGTGAAGCATAGCAAGACATATAGCAAGTTACACTATATAGACAAAAGTATGTGGACACCTGACATCTAACATCTTATCCAAAATTATGGGCATTGATATGGAATCGGTCTACCCTACCCTAGATGCTGCAGCATTGCTGCAGGGATTTGTTTCCATTCAGCCAGAAGTGCATTAATGAGGTTGGGCACTGATTGAGTGATTAGGCCTGGCTCAGAGTTGGCTTTCCAACTGATCCCAAAGGTGTTGGATGGGGTTGAGGTCAGAGCTTTGTCAGGCCAAACAAGTTCTTCCACACCATTCTCGACCAAACCATTTGTCATGCTGTAACAGGAAAGGGCCTTCCTCAAACTGTTGGGGAAGCACAGAATCGTCTGGAATGTGATTGTGTGTTGTAGCATTAAGATTTGCCTTCACTGGAGCTAAGGGGCCAAGCCCAAACTATGAAAAACAGCCCCAGACCAAGGGGTGTCCAGATACACAATTACCAAGTTGAAATAGCATAATGTAAACGTTAGGTTTTCCATATACAGTGTAATTCTGATTACACTGTATATGGAAGCCAGTGTCATGGGGAACAAGTTGGTGTCATTGACGGTGTGGTACAGTGGGTGCTGACTAAAGATCTAGAAACACCATTCAAAAGTGAACAGTAGGTAATGCAAATTACCAATGAGTCAGCAGTTGTCAGTGTGCTACAAATGGTTGACGTGATTTGACAGACTCACAGAGATAACACAAGCAGAGTCATTGTTGTTATTGCCGTTTTTGTTGTGATTGTATCTTTCTTCGATGATTTGCAGTTTGATCTTCAATCTTTGGGTATATAAGGGGGGAAGTGAAATGGTTCTAGGAAACTTGTCGATACGACCTCCTGGCATTCACGTATAGCCATTTCACTAATCACATTTTGCACCATTGAATATTGCCATTATTAAATATACTGTATAATAAATTGCATTCACTTTAACTTGGCATTCCACTTTGACTCTAAATCACTACACACCTAGAGGTTTTAAGGTCATAACATACGCATAGAACTGAGGAAATCTGCAACCCGTGGTCACTCGACTATACAAACATGCCATCACACAATACATAATGCACATTGTATGCTACACAAGCCAGAGGCAAGTCCACATCTACCAAGATAGACAGTATTCTGCCTTTCAAAGCACATTATTTTTCTATATTCAACATTTGTCATTCAGAATCAAAAGAGAGCTTTCAGTTTGAGGGCCATAGTTTAGGTACATTGGGATGGTACAGGAACAATCCACTGAAAGTGAGTTTGCTCCAGAGTAGCAGTATTTATGATTATTTTGAGGGTTCTTGAAAAGTAAGCAAACACTCTGGCCAATTATTAAAACAAATGGTAAAAATACTGTATAAGGTATACAATGAAGCTAGATAGATTCTAACAGTTTGCTGTTAAACACAATTTTTTTTTCAGAATATCGCCCCCTAGTGTCACCCGAACGTATGTAACGTCAGGAAATATTCATCTGGATTCTATGAAAACAGTACTATGAAAACAGTACTGCTTATCTCTTCTCTTCAACGAATAGGACTCCAAGCGTATACATCTATTTATGTGCAACATTTCGCAAAATACAACCACAAGATTCAGAGTTTTCAGTGCCCTGCACCCATGGAGTTTAGGAGCTACCTTTTTCACGAGTTGATAAACATAGCCTAAAACGTCTTAAACAACAATCCTTAAGTAGATTAGCGTGTACGTAGAATCGATTCAGGGGATCAACATCTTTCGATCTCATGTTTTTGATGGAGGTTACTGTCTGCTTTCCAGCAGCAATCATCTAATTAATATTTGCGACGTTAAACAAGAGCACACATTTAAAACGAGTAGTAGAAACTGCCAAAGCATCTGTGAATACGCGCCTTGCAGTTAAAAAGCGCAAATTGAAATCTTACTGAGTGGATCATTATCCTTTACGAATGCTGAAGTGAATGCACACATGATATTGGACAGACAACGAAAAACACAATGAATGTCAACAGCGACAGACTCTTGCGCGTCATTGTGGTTAGGCTGAAACCATAAAAGCTAGTGCATATCAGGTACACTAGACGAGAAGTACGAGTACGGAAAGGGTCGTGGCACAAAGTGTCATCTTATTTTCACGGTATTCCACATTCTGAGTAAGTACAACAACCTCCAATTTCTTAGGCTGCCAGTGTTTCAGAAAACACCACGGCTGTAAAATGTTTCTACGCGCTTGGCTCACCTCTGCAAGAATACAAAATTACATTTTAAGAACAATTAGGAATCAACAAAATTTGGACGTATATTGCGAAAACTTAAACACATTCCGAATTACTGTCTCCGCTTTTTGATGGCACAAACATGTCGAGTCTATGGCTTAATTTGTGTTTACAACTAATCATACATAAGTGCCAATATATTCGTATAATTGCATTAGGCATGTATCATGTACAATGAAACCGTACCTTACTTGTGATAAAGTTAATTATAATGAAAGAGAAATGCCTGGAATGACCTGTCCCAAGAGTTTTGTGTATTAATGTGTATTGGTTAAAGGCGCTACTGTCATGCAATGTCAGTATAAATGTTGCATTCTTTTTTAGAGGAGACAAGATGTCAAATCCACTTGATGACTTAACCTCGCCTACGGAATACGTATGTACTCTTACTCTCTACTGTAAATATGAATCTTCACCCCGTCTTTTTAAAAACGGAGTATTCAGCATGCAGAACTCTCATTGTTGCCTTCACAATAACTTGTTTTATGTTGGTATGGTGATGATAGTGGTGAGTGCATGCGTGCAGTGTATAGATAAGCTTAAAATGTGTCAGACCGATCAACACCAACACCCTCAAAGACTCCAGATTCATGATGCTTTTGCTTGCTACAGTGCATCTTGAAAAATACCCAACAATAAAAACTATATTTTCAATAACAATACACACACGTATATATATATATATATATATATATATATATATATATATATATATACACAATATACACACACACACAGTATATTTGTATTTAATCATTTATATACTATATATGATTTATTTCTCATCATGCATTTTGATTAGATTAGTCCACAATTGGTCATCCCATGTAATTGTTTTCTGAAAAACATGTAAGCATTATTTGATGCTGAAGAAAGTATAAAAACCAACAGTTTCCATTGCGTATGAGAGAAACTGTTTCACCCTTTATCTTCCTCTAGCATCTATGCCAGTCTACGAAGCCCGCTATACAACGTTGTTTTGACGTACATTGTGCCCCAGGATCAGTAGACCCCCTGGGGTCTTGCAGGTTAGGGGAGGAAGTGGTGCAGTGGTGTGGTTTCACGCCAGGAGACATGGCACCTGCATCAGGTTAGGCTGAGGGATTACGGGGGCTAAACTGGAACGACAACACACCCAGGGGTTTGACGTAGTAACGCTGCAGTCGTTGCTGCTTCGAGGGGTCTCAGCCAACAGACACAAAGCCATGAGTAGGCAGGAAAGCGTGTTACATTTTCCAATCTTTACCACAGCAAAGAAAGTAAAGCTGAGCGTCGTTCTTGAAAAATGTTTGAGCGTGCAACCAAAAGCATCACCACTGAAACTATCACAAAACACTGTGGGGTTTTGAAACACTCAAGAACCACTGTAGATCTCAGAACATCTCAAATACATGTTCAGGGTTTCCCCCAGAAAGGTTGTTAGGCCCGGTGGCAAGTATCTTTTGACAGGGCCCGGTGCAGGCCGACGGCCAAGTGTCTTTTTTGACAGGGGCCCGGCGTGGGCCAGCGACAGACTGATGGCAGCATTAAGGTAGGGCCCTATTGTTTCTGTGATAACAGAATCACGGACGGAATCACGGAATTGAGAATTTTAAAAAGCTATAACACAGATTCTATAGGGCCCTACATTAAGTCAGTGCTAAAAGCTGACTGGAGAGTTGAAAATATGACTACGTAATGTGAATGTTGTTATAAATAAGTCATTTATTCAACACACATTCTAAAAAATCAACAATTAGCCTATTTACAGCATAGCAGAGTCTTACAAAGAATCTGACAACAATGTACAAATTAAAATAAATAATATTGCACACTACAAAAAACTTGAAAAAATCCTGACTGGCTACTGATTCTTACAGCCTTGGAATGCTGGGCACATTTCAACAACAACAAAAGAAATTAAATTAAAATAAATAATATCAAGGTTTTTTCACTCTACCAAAAACTTGTATTCAAGTCCTGATTGGCTACTGAATCTCACAACAAGCCTTGGAATGCTGGGCACATTTAAACATTTAAAAAACCGTCTTAGGTTTTTTGGCTTTTACAGTAGGCTACCTTTCCTCCTTGACATTATCCCTAAATGGCACCAAGGAAGTATCTGTGTTACTGACTGTTTAGCTAGCTAGCTAAGTTAGCTACATGACCACGTTGTCATAAAATGTTTCCCGACCGTGAAAACTGCCTGACTTGTTTACACTTTGGACAGATGTGGCTCCGGAATAAATCTATTGTTGTTTCCGTCGCAGCACTTTAGACACAAGCAATATCGAAAACATCCTGAAATTTCTTCTTACCGTGAAGAGTGCCTGACCCTCAACCGTAGCGTTTTTTCCCCAAAGATGGTATTTCTAGATATAGCCTAAATTTGCCGCTGTGTTAACACATTTCTACGGTTGCCGGTCAGCCACTCTTCACCGTAAGAAGAAATTTTAGGATTTTTTCGATATTGTGTCGAAAGTGCTGGGAAGGAAACAACGATGGATTTACTGTGTAGCCACATCTGTCCAGAATGTAAACAAGTCAGGCAGTTTTCACGGTCGGGAAAAATTTTTATTACACCGTTGGCGTGCACATCAATGTCATCAAGCTAAGATTATTAATAAACAAGTGAAGTTGTTATTTCGTTGGCGATTAATAAGTCATGTAATGTTACAATATATGAGAACATTACATTCATGCTACTAGTTTAACGTTACCTACACACTGCTTAAGTTAATATAAAAAGAATGTACTTACCGTCGAGATGAAGCGATAACGCAGTTTGTAACGAGGTTAGTTAGCCTACTAAATAAGAAATGGTGGCTTGCTAGGTAACGTTAGCTTGTGACAGTGGGAAGCATCAAGTGTTGAATGCAGAGACTGAAAAGGTTGAATGTCACTCTACACACAATGAGGGTAAAGAACACTGATCTCAGACCTGGTGTTTTCCTATTGCGTTCACGTTTTAACTAACAGATGTCGCTGGTGAGCTTTTCAACCGAGCCGCCCCACTGTAACTGTAGTTTAAAAACATCTTAAAAATACATTTAAAAAATAAATAAATTCCCCGATACTTAGGCCCGGCGGCCCGCCGAGCTTGCAATACACTGGCGGAAACCCTGATGTTTGCACAAAAAGCTGCTGATCACCATGTTGAAGCGGTGTCTGTAACTGCGGGTGGAATTCTTACTGAAACAAAGGGCTTGTTTTTTTGTATTGCAGCCTTCCGGGGACTACTATGAAGATAATAGCAATGACACAACTGACTTCGAATTTTGTGACAGAAGCCTGTCCCGGGAATTCCGCAGCCGGTATGAGCCCCCATTATACTGGGCCATCTTCTGTATCGGGACGCTGGGAAACCTGATGGTGATTTGGATCTACCTGCATGTCCGCAACCGCTTCAAGACCATGACAGACATGTACCTGTTCAACCTGGCCTTAGCCGACCTCCTTTTCCTTGGTACACTGCCTTTCTGGGCCTCTGAAGCCAGCAGCGGCTGGACCTTCAGTGTGGGCATGTGCAAAACCGTGTACGCCCTCTACAAGATCAACTTCTTCAGCTGCATGCTGCTGCTGACCTGCGTCAGTGTAGATCGCTATATCGCCATCGTGCAGGCCACAAGGGCACAGAACCTTAAGGGAAAGCGGCTTTTCTATAGCAAGCTGGTCTGTGTGGCGGTCTGGTTGCTGTCTGGCCTATTAGCTCTCCCAGAGTTTATATTTGCCCAAGTGAAGACCAATCACAGCAAACCAAGCTTATGTTCCCTGGTCTATTGGGCCAACCAGAACAACCACACAAAGATCCTGGTCCTCTCACTGCAGATCTGCATGGGCTTCTGCCTGCCCTTCCTGGTCATGTTGTTCTGCTACTCTGTTATCATGCTCACCCTGCTACAGGCCAGAAACTTTGAAAGGCACAAGGCACTGCGGGTGATCTTTGCCGTGGTGGTTGTGTTTGTCCTCTCTCAGCTTCCGTATAACAGCTTGCTGGTTGTGGAAGCAACTCAGGCGGCCAACCTCACCATCACCGACTGCACGGTGGACCGCAACTTCAACATTGCCAGCCAGGTGATGAAGAGCCTTGCCTACACCCACAGCTGCCTCAACCCTATCCTTTACGTCTTCGTTGGGGTACGTTTCCGCCATGACTTGCTCAAGGTATTGAAAACCTGCACCTGCGGCATGGGCCAGAGCAAGGTCAGAAAGCTGTCCCCCAACGTTCGCAAACGCCCCTCCATAAGGTCAGACACAGAGACTACAGTTGTACTCTCATTATAATCACACCCTCAGTCCTGTTGTGCTGGTATTGTGCTCAATGACATCAAGGCCTGTTTGTTCTTTGTCAATACAGATTCCTACAGGCACACCCATTGTAGCAAAGAATTATCTTCCAAGACCACATCACAAATGCCTGATAACTGTAGCTAATGTTGATATTTGCTGATAATGCCAAGGAGCAATAAGAATATACAGACATTATTTGTGCATAGCCACCAAATCTGTGCATATAATGTTGATGTGAGGATTACTTTAGTCCTCAAGTGAGTCGATGAGATGCCTCTGGAACAGCAAGCCTATCTTATTTGATGGAGATTTTTGGGTAGTGATTTAAAAGGGCAAATTTTTATCTCATGATTTCGACTCTACTCTCAGAAGAAAGGGTTCCAAAAGGCTCTTCCGCATCTCCCAAGAGGAACCCAATCTCGTTCAACAGATCTCTGTTGGGCAAAATGGTTCAACCTGGGAGCTTTCATACTTTTTACACCTCCATAAAAAGCTAAAAAGAGCCTTTTTTCTGAGGTGGGTATAGATTGAAAATCCATTCTGATTTTTTGTTTTTACTGTGTTTACTGAAGCTGAATATTGTCTTAAATGGTTTCAGGAAATTACAGACTGGGAGTTTGTATGTAGTCGTATGTGATAATTTATCTGGCATAATGCTCTGTATTTTAATTTTTGTGTACACAATATAGCATTGGAAATATCAGGTATGTTTTTTTAAAAATCTTCCTTCTTTGGTGTTTACTTAGAACCTCCCTAGAAATCCGAGCCAGTGCCGAGGTCAGCGGGGGCTTCCCCTCTAACCACAATATTGTCATGTGAGGCACAGAAACATCCAAAAAAGTAAATTCTGCAAACCCCTCCAGCAGAGGTTTGAATATTACTGAATCATTTGCCAGCTAGTGAAGGGGGATGTACATTAATTGGTCACATGACCTGGGGAGGGACTGTCCATCGGGGTTGTTCTCTCCTGTCATCAAGCTCCAGTGACATCGGCAGGCAATGCGGCACCTGGGTGAGTTTCGCCTGTAACAGGCACGATAGTGCTCTCCGCCAGGCATGTTACACTGCCTAGTAATAGTTACCACAAACCTGGTGACAAAAAGTGGTTCTTGGGATCACTAGCATCAGAGGAATATTGTGCCAGCTCGCGCACATATACCTCTAAAAATGCAGCATATATCCTAGATTAGAAGTCCTACTAGGAATGGTAATGTGTGACAACTAAAAAAAGGGAAGAAAACAGGGAGTAGAAAAAACAAATTGAACAATGTGATGAATCACACTTCTATTTCGTTGCACTTATATTTTGTTGTTACTTTTTTGCATTGTGATTGTGTTATTTTGCTATGTTGTGCATCTGTCTATTGTATAATCCTCTTGTATTTTCTCTCACAGGCTTAAATAATTTACAGTCGATCCTAGATTCTCACGTTTGTGCTCTGAGTATTTACCTCCCACCTCTAGGGTTACTGTTGCTCTTAGCCCTGATGTATGTACTTGTCTTCTTGTTGTAAGCCTGCCAGGTGCCAGTTATGTACTGGAACAGAAATGAATCATATTAGCTGGCATTACATAGCAGTATTCAAAGCTGTACGATACACTGTTGTTTAAATTCATACTATAAATGGTAAGATACTGAGAGGTTCTTTTTTAAATTGCTTTTTAATGTAAATAACACAAAATAAAAAATGTTTCTATCAATCTACCATATCCATCTGTTTGGTCTTCTGACTATTATCCCATATTTTATAAGGATGTGTGACTGTACTACACACTATCAAGTCATCCATCCATCCATCCATCCATTATATATAGGCTACCTGCTTATCCTGGACAGGGTTGCTGGAGTCTATCCCAGCGTGCATTGGGCAAGAGGCAGGAATATACCCCGGGCTGCCGATCTATCACAGGGCACACACACCATTCACTCACCATTCACTCACACACTCACAGCTATGGGCAATTTAAAGTCTCAGATTAGCCTACCTGAATGTCTTTGGACTGTGCAAGGAAACTGTGCCACCCTACTAGCAAGCCAATTTGGGTAAAACAACTTGTGGAATGCCCTGGCTGCTTGAATGAAAAGTAGGTCTCGGCTCCCAGCACTTCACCCACAATTCAGCAGTTCAGTTGCTCAATTGTGGGCCTGCCTTTACACAGAACTACTACAACTACTGAGGCTTTTATTGACAAAAAATATACAGGACGCCATTTGCAAACAAGGCTACAGTGTTGTATTATTGGTGGTTCTGAGAGCAGCAGACTTTCAGAAGTGTAGCAATTACAAGATTTTCCACCAGTCAACTGCTTTTCTCATTTTCACCGTACTTACAGATGCATAGCTTATCAGTCTTTTCAGTTTGACCGTACTTAAGTCAGGGGGATGTCTGAATATTACCACTCGAACAAGAGCCCCATTTCAAAAACTGTGATGCCGCAGTAACTGTCAATTGCAGCATTGTGGTGTCTTGTTTTTTATCAGGTCTTGTGGGAAAGTCAGGTAGTATCAGCACTGTGAGTAACGTGCACACTGTGGTCACAACAATACTGTACTTCAAGTGAAATTGCCGCGGCGGTATTTTCAGCTTTACTACACAAATGTATCACACACCACTTAGATCAGGCCATTGATGATCAGTGGCATAGTTCCCTCAGCACCTCACTGGGCATGCTTGATGGTTTGCCCTGAGCTTGCAATGACTAGGCAAGACAAAACTGAAACTGCCATTATGCCAACTGAAACTCAGAAAATAATTTATCCCCCATTCTATTCACTGTTCAAAATCAAACCTCAACCTCCCTGTCAAACCCACCAGACTTTTAGAAACACTTTCTTTACTTTGGTTCAGCGCTTATTTTTGAAGCCTTTTTTCCCCCCACATCTCTCAATTATTATTTATTTTACCATGAAAATTGTGTAGTATGGATACAATCCAGCAGAATTCAGTTCACTACAGCTTTAAATCACTATGAGCAGAAGCAATACAATTTGAATATAACTCTAATTATCCTGATAGAATCAAGGACTAGAAAAATGCTTTATTTTTCACATGCTCATTGGCTTCAGTCAAATAGAATACCTTCCCTGGAAATTTGACTAATAGTGCCTTCTCAAAATAGGGCTGTGCATTGAAAGTTATATTTCTGAATTAGTCAATACAATGAACTCTGCAAATGTAATGCTTGTAATCTCATTGTTAATTGCTGTATTTCACGGGATGGTTGGTCATTGGTAGTAATGTTTATATCAAAGTTCATAAAGCTTTGTGAATTACACTGCAAACAAGCTCATTTTATACTTTTTGAGGATTTCAATATCAAGTACTGTTGTAATGTAAATGCACATTACTGTACCCTTACACAGTGCAAAAAACTGGGAAAGCAAACCAAAAGCTTGCCACTGAGTAGACGTGCAAATGAACCAGGTCATGCACTTCAAAAAGCAGGACAAGTGGTGAAGAAATGGCTCTTTCAGTTACAATTAATGCCTTTGGACTTTGCCTTTGGAGCCAAGCAGCAGGAGGCACATCAAAGGCTGTAAGCATAAGGTCATGGCTGGCGGGGCCCAGTCAGTCCTGAACTCCTCTGCTTAACACCGAGTCTTTCGAGCTGCAAACCACTCCAAAGCGCTCCTGAAGAGTCACAGTTTCACAGCTGAATTCACGGGTATCAAATCGCTATCATCAATCAGCCTGAGATTGATGTGAGATTTTCAAGGTGACAGCTGTACCATACATGCTGAGAATTTAGCCAGCCAAGGAATGTGTTTAAGCTGGGAAAATTACAATGCTATGCTTTTACCTGAAATGCAAGGGGTTAAGACAGAACCAGCAGATAATATCATTTCACTTTGTTGAATAAAACAATGTCTTTTGGGAATTACACGCACAACCCCACTTCCCCAATCCATACGAGAAGCAAATAAAAGAATATCAGTTGTTTCTTTCTCACTCCAAATCTGTGTGCATGTGTGCATGCAGATTTCGAGCAAAAAGCACTTGTTGTCTTCAGAAAGAATCACACCGAAAGAATACTGAATATATTATTTTGAGGAGAGCATCTGGTCCATATAGTCCTCTATAGTCTGGAATCTGGTGTTTTGCACCAGTCAACTGAAAAAAGTTTCATGTTTTTGAGGTTAGCCAGATTGTCTTAAGAAGACTACCTGAAAAACAGGTGAGACCACAGAAATGCACACAGCTACACAGCTCCATGTTCTTCTCTCTCATCACAACAGGAAATGTCAATGTCAATGAGGTCATAAACATTTTCTTAGCAATGACTAACTCTGCTTGATTGAATACATCAAAATTCAACTGTAATGGGAACAGTACAACTTTAGCCATGGTAATGGTTTTGTCTTGGATTAAGATGCTTGCTTGTCTAATATTGTTTACACGGTGCAAGGAGCTCAGTCATAATTCTATAATATACGAGCAGTGTTCTTATTGTCTTAACACCCATTAGGCCTTGTAGAAGCAGAGTGGATTTCAGTCAGAGTGGAGTACTTGAGAAACACATTAAACGTGATGCAAATTACTTTTTTGTTATTATTTGTCCCTCTGTGTATTCATTGTAATTACTGAGTTGTATTCATTGCCTTTTAACTCTTTTTATCGGCAGAGTACACATGCTTTATCACCCCAGGGTCATACTGGCTAATAATTTATTTCTGTCTCTGCGCTTAACATAACCATAATGTAAATGTGGTACCAAGGCATCAGCCTATCTGTAAAAGTCTCATGTTACGCATTAACATATTCTAGACAGCATACTGAGACTTCACAGTAGCTGCAGGACAGTGCGTTTTAGCTACCTTGCTAGCTAGCTAGTTTATGTAGACCGTAACAGCTATCTATGGCTCTTTTTACACTTGTACGATTTATCACTATAATTTTATATACATTCTTATTATTATGAATGAGTCTTTGGTTTAAAACCATTTGTACAACCTACACATTTGGGACAGATTCATTATATTTCAAATATTTTTAAAGCTATAATGATGATGTTGAATATGGTGGAATGTTTTGAAGATGACTTTAATATATCTAAGGAAAATGCTGCATGTGATCGGTTGCTATAAGTATGTTATAGCCTACACTTGCATCATCTTTGATAATACAGGTGCAAATCAGGTAGAAAGAAAACGTCCATCAACATAATGCATTTGTGTTGTTTGCTGTCATAATTACAATGCTCTCAGAGGTCACCCATGTCGAATGAAATGTTTATCTTCACTTTTGAATTGGAACACTGCCGATTATCACACACGCTCACAAGACTGGCTAGTACTCCAGGTCCCCAAGACAAAGCCTGTCCTAGGACAGATTAAAGCCCCTTATACTTGGAACAATTTACAAAAAATAAATTGGATGCCTTACTGCCGTTAAGACACTTTCAGAACCTAATCTGAAAAAAAGAATCTTACTGATTTTGATCAAAAACCAACAATGACCTCTTGCTTTTGTTTCTGGGTTGGTTGGGTTTTGGGTTTAACTTCACACAACATCAGAACATCTGTTTGAACACCCACACCCAGGTATAGTTCATCTGGTTCACTGCACAGTAAATGATGAATTAGTGATTCACTTCATGGTTGGCTTAATTTTAGTGCGCAGTGAACCAGAGGTGTTAAATGATAATTTGCGTAGACAAAACAAATGGGAACAGAAAGAGGGAGGAACAGTCACTGTATGCTACAGTATTCTACAGTGAGTATAAATCTGACAAATGTCATAGATGGTATCTCAACATCTCCAGCTTGCTACAGTGCAATGCACAAAATGTTTTCTGCAATTAGCTGCAATGACCTGCACCAGAAAAATATTAGTCACTGCAAGACATGCCAATTTCTGTATCTTTGCTCTCAGCTTTATCTATTCTAAACACCTACAAAATAAATTCCCAGCTGTATAATTCCAATTAAAAATAATATGAATAAAGAATTAAATGGTAATATCTGAAAAACCTCTCAGTGAACTGAGATTATGCAGCAAACACAATGAGCAAAGAAATACCAAATGGTACATGAAACAATTACCGTATGTGATCAGCCCTGTATGATTGTTAGTGAACAGGATGAACTTATGTAAATATTTGGTGGAATGGCTATCTATGAGACAAATACAAGTCTGGACTTTAGCTATGCTACCTCCCATACCTGCAGAATTCACAAGCAGGTGATTTCTCCTGATGGAAAAAACAGCAAACCTTTTATTTTATACATGCACTTAGTTAGACTCCCTAGTATCTAGATTTTTATACTATATGAACACAACTATAGAAAATAGCAGGTAAGGACTCCACTACTTTAAGACACTAATGCTAATGTTGATTCTGTTATTGGGTATTTCATTGTTTATCATGATATTACTACCTTAGAAGTTAAGTTTATGTAACTAATGGTTTGATGAAATGTGATGAACATGGATGGTAAATGGACTGCATTTATATAGCGCTTTTATCCAAAGCGCTTTACAATTGATGTCTCTCATTCGCCAGAACAGTTAGGGATTAGGTGTCTTGCTCAAGGACACTTCGACACGCCCAGGGCGGGGTTTGAACTGGCAACCCTCCGACTGCCAGACAATCGGTCTTACCTCCTGAGCTATGTCGCCCCCTGGCGACATATGACTGCAGCACAGAGTATGCTCTTCAAATAAGTAAGAGCAACAAATAGGTTTGATTGATTGAAGTGAGTTTCTTAAAGATAAAAATTCTGAGCCCTTTTAATATATGAAAAAGGTTTCGGCACTCCATAAAGACAACATATATTTACCTAAAGCATGCAAGTGAAGTGAATGCATGTCCTCAGGCTGCACAACACCTTTATGTGGTTGTGGTTTAAACTATTTTGACACTCAGGACTTGATTTTCCGGAATCAATGTCACACAGCACACGGGTGCAGTTAATGGTGCCTGCGCTTGGTGCACTGGGCGTGGCTTGTGATGGTGCTATTTTCGGGACAGTGGAAAATACAGTAGCGCACATGGAGAGTGGGTTGGATTATACTGAATATACATTACATGGCCAAAATGTGGACACCTGGCATCCAACATCTCATCCAAAATTATGGGCATCAATATGGAAATTGGTCCACCCTTCACTGCTATAACAACCTCCACTCTTCTGGGAAGGCGTTACCTAGATTTTGGAGAATTGCTGCAGGAATTTGCTCATTCAGCCAGAAGAGCATTGGTGATGTCAGGCACTGATTGAGCCATTAGGCCTGGCTTGCAGTTGGCTTTCCAACTGATCCTGAAGGTATTGGATGGGGCTGAGGTCAGAGCTCTGTGCAGGCCAGTCAAGTTCTTCCACACTGTTCTCGACAAAACTATTTTCATATGAACCTCGTTGTATGCCTGGAGGCATTGAAATCCTGAAACAGGAAAGGGCCTTCCCCAAAATGTTGGTGGAAGCACAGAATCGTGTTGAATGTGACTGCATGCTGTACCATTAAGATTTGCCTGCACTGGAACTAAGGGGCCTAGCCCAAACCATGAAAAACAGCCCCAGACCAAGGCTTGTCCAGATACTTTTAGTCAAATAATGTAGCCTACTTTGCAGGCATTGTATCTGGGCATGCATAAAAAGGGCATCCTATCCCTACCCCAGGATCAACACGAGCCATCCACAACTTCATGGTCACAGCTCCATGCAGTATCCTCCACTGCAGCTCTCCAGCCCTCTTAGGGATGGGGGCCTTATATAGCACCCTCCACCTGTACCCTGCCATCATCTGGTCACCCAGCTCATCCAGCCACTGATGTTGCCTTTAATCCTCCTGAGCCCTCATGTGTCTGACCTTAATGCACACAATATACAGGTTCTTCCTCTTCACCTCCTGAAACTTCCCAAACCCTGGAGAAGTGAAGGATACAAGCTTCCCCTCCCACTCCTGCCACTCATCGACTGCTGCTGTCATGTTAAATGTGGGGAAATGGGGGAGCTCCCCTTCCGGTGCCTGATTCATCACTACCCACTCCCAGAATTCCCTCCATGACTCTAATGGAGTGTACCCTGGTGCAATCCACCAGTCTCTGGGCTATGACAAAGCTGCAGTCCCCTGGTTGACGCAGGTGAGCCAGCTTGCACATGCCTGCTGCCACAAACCGGCACTGCAGGGCAACTGTCTTCAATAGCTCAGACTCAATCACAGGGTTGTGTAGAATAGGCTCCTCCCACACCCGTGGTCCATGCTCCTGACCATCCTCACGATAATGCTTCAGCAGCTGCCATGTTTACAACAGCGCCACACAGAACTCTGTGAGCCCTGTGGCGTTAAGGTTGTCTGTTCTCATCAAGAGTGAGTTAGGAACTGGACTTGTAACCGAAAGGTCACAGGTTCGATTCCCGGGTAGGACACTGCCGTTGTACCCTTGAGCAAGGTACTTAACCGAAAATTCTTCAGTATATATCCAGCTGTATAAATGGATACAATGTAAAAATGCTATGTAAAAAAGTTGTGTAAGTCGCTCTGGATAAGAGCGTCTGCTAAATGCCTGTAATGTAATGTAATGTAATCCAGCCCCATGCTACCTGCTCTTCTCAGCAGTGCATATGCTTGCTCCCTCCAGCATGTCTCCCACTGATAAAAGGAACCTCTGAGCTGCCTGCAGCCTAAAGGCCGCCACCCTGCTCTCCAGGTCAATCAGCCCCTGCCCTCCTTCCTGTACAGGAAGGTACAGGACTGGTGTCCTTAACCAATGGTGGCCTGACCAAAAAATACACCAGCTTTCGCTGGATCTCCACCAGCAGCCCAGCAGGGGGGTTCAGTACTATCAGTCGCTGTCACAGGGAGGAAGCCACCGGTTATTAATAATCAGCACTCTACCCCTGTATGACACCAGTGACAGCAGCTACCTCCATTTCTGCAATCTACCCACAAGCTTATCTGTGACCCCCTCACAATTTCTGACCATGAAAGCACCAGATACACTGTTCTCTGATACACTCCCAGTGCTTTAACCCTCATCTGGCCCCACTGCAAGCCAAGTGGCAGCTAAGACAACTGAGCAAAAAAACTCCTTTTTGGCCTGACCATCATTTGGAGCATACACACTTATTAATACAAATGCTTGTTCATGTGCACATTCAGCAGTCTGACTAGACACACTTATTTTGTTGCATTGATACTTACTGCAAGGAAGAACAGCACTGCCACCCCTTCACTAAAACGTGTACCATAGCTCAACACATGTAGGCTACCCCCTTCCACCAGATGCCCAAATCAGCTTCAATGCATTCATCAGAATTCGTTTAAAGATAAAATTTCAACTTTATATTTCTTCACCAACTCAAGACAGCAAGACAACTGACTTTCCATTAGTTTCCGCTAAAATGTTTAGAAACCGACATGGCGCCGTCATCTTCCTCCGTCGCCGCCTCTTACACCTGTTCCACCAACCCTACTCCACCCAACTCGGTTTCCCTCACCTCAGACCCGTCCTCCGGGGCCATGAAAGTTGGCTACACTCCCCCGTTCTGCCTTTTCAATCCCCGATTCTATTTGCTTCACCCCTTCCGACACCGAAATATCCATACACGAAACATTCTTTCTCCTTAACATGTTTACCTCGCATTTTTGCACTTTTTCACTGACCTTCTGTGTTTCATGGCCAGACGACGCTACTCCGTTCCTGGAGCGTCCTCTTCCCCAGGCTCCTTAATCATCTGTGCTGACACATTCCCCGCCGCCTGTTCGCCATCGCTATTAACCGCCTTCCTGATTTCCCTTCTCAGCAGCAATAGGCTATCGCTTCTTGCCTATCTCCGCCATTATCCTCTTCCGGTGACTGGGTTTTGTCCGGGCACCCCACTTTTTGTGGCCAATGTCCGCACACTCGATGCAGCGCAAACTGCCAGTTTATGCAAACACCACATAAAACGTCTGTTCAGCGTTATATTAAAAAAACCTGCTTTCTAAAAGATAACACAGACTTCACCACACCACATTTACAGCCTAACGGAACGATTTTAATGAGCTGCCGAATATCCCAAACCTTGCCAATTCCCTTTCAATTACTTCGTTCTTTATAAAGGGTGGCACGTTAGAAACAACTACTTTGCCGGCGTTTCGGGTTATTGGCACAAAGTATTTTCACCCAGATGCCACTCGATAATCCTAACAACTAAGTTTTCCTTTTTGAGGAAAACTACCACTGCTTTAGACTATTCATCATAGACGCTGAGTAGGCCTATATCTGCTCACAGCTCACCTGTTCCCCGTCCGCTAACTGCTATCCGGCACACACCTGAACGCATGCCGGAGGAACGGAACTTCTCCCTCCGACTGAGAGCCAATCCTGCCCTGCCCCTCCGTCTTCTGCAGTCTTCTTTAAAAAACCAGAAACCCCCAAATCCCACCATTGTAACACCAGTTTAATCAATTATATATACAATAGTCAATAGCTACACCAGCCCACTGAGGAAAAAAAGAAAAAAAGAATAAAAGAAAAGAACCCCAAAAAGCAGGAAGACCGAGAAATCCCTCCATACGTCCTAGTCTCAGATATATATATATATATATATATATATATATATATATATGAGAGAGAGGTGCTTTGAAGACACCAACATTCTTGCCCTAAAACATCTGCAGCCCAGAGCTTCAAAGGCAAGGAGTCAGCCTCACCTGTCCAGTTGAAATGATTTATATGATTCATTTTTTCCACCATCAAAAAAAAAAAAAAAAAAGAATTCTCTTTACAGAATCCTTTAGAGATTTTCACATTTCCTGCACTACAAATGGAGTTTTGTGCCCTGTCCCACATTTAAAGGCATTACTCTATTTGGACATGCCCTACCACCTTTGGGATTTAATATGTCTAAGGAAGGATGGGAGGTGATAAAAAGAACAGTGCAATACAGCAAAAGTGTACACGAGAACTTAAAAAGGAATTCAATGGGGCATTTCATTCTAAATGATTGATTCAGAACCCTGAACTCAACGAGACACAGAAGTATATGTTGAAGGCCTACATTCACCATTATTTTTTCCAATCATAAGGATGATATTTCACCATTTATGAAATATGTTCTGTCAGCAAATCTGGAATGGAATAAATGTTTGCGTCTACCTCTCCCTCCCAGAGTCAGTATTTGTGTGTTGTACTTTGCTACTACAATGGTCAACCCCACCCTAATGGATTTCAATCTAGAAGATTCTGTGTAGTGATGTAGACCTACTTACTAGTGTTTTTTGACTGTTGTGACAAATATCAAGTTAATGAAAATCTTGTACAAAATTGCATGCAGTGATGAGACGGTGATGCACGTACATACCAGATTCAGTCTCATCCATACCTTGCTTCGATTCCCTCATTAAAAGTGGTGGATTTTAATCAGCCGTCAATCCAAAATGTTATCAATTGATTAATTGTATTTCTTTTGCATGAGTACTTTGGTATCTTTGGTGATACATTTTATTTGATGTATCAATGCAGACACAAACACCTTTGAAAACAAGGGAAAGCAAGAAGAGGAACTCCTGAGGTACAACTTCAAAAAAGTGTTTTATATGTTCATAGCCCTGACATTTTTACCTGGTCAATAGTGTAGTAGTTTATGTATACTTTATATATGTAATTTCCTTAGATGAGCAGCAGAGGGAGACCACTGACTGTAAAAGTGATTTTAGCCTCTGAAATTTATCGATGGAAACTTTCCCAAAAAAGAAGGACAGGGCAGGAGAAAATTAGGTCAAGGATGGTGATTCACATGTCTGTTCAACACAATTCCCTCTGTATTATACGAGCACTGAGACTTCAAATGCCTATCAGCAAAGTAGAAGAGCCATTTCATCCCTAATCAGATTTTAACAGTAGGCCACTAGATAATTGAGTTTCTCAATCACCTAAACAGAATGTTTCTGATGCAATTCACTTCACACAGTTGATCACATTCCAGTAACAGTCTACAGGGAATATCTGTTTGGGCTCTTCTACATCGATAGCAAAGACAACAAAGTTTTTAGTTTTTGTCAGTTACATGTTTCTTACAGGACGGCTCTACGTTGTCTGAGATAAAAAAAGATCTTTGATGCATGTTCTACAGGCAACCCATTCCTATGTGACCCTAAAACATCTTCTGCAGATTTCCACGAAAGGTTGAAAAGAAAACCGATACCTAAACCAGCCTGAAAAATCCACTTGGGAATATCAACCTAAAAGTTACCTTAGCTAACATAAAATGTATTCTTTATGTTTTTTACGGTTATACCCGAGACCACTCAGCATTTTAAAAAAATTAACATCTATTTCCTCCTTTTGAAAAATGAGAAAATTTGGAATTGATATTTGCACCTCTTGAGTTCCCACAGTGTACACACCACTGGGCTGCAAGAGAATGTACACTCACTTACAAGATGGTTTTATTACACCCTAGTGTCCACACGGCGCTACAGATGATCGTAAGCGCTGACTAGAGAAGACATCTCATGCCGATAGCCTGTGTCTACCTAGCTTGCTGTTAGCAGAAAATAATGAAGCTGTAACTTGAGGAAACCTGGCCAACTGTGCTGATGGGACAAGGCCAATTGTGTTTCACACCACTACAATTCTAGTAGCAGACAAGGCCAACATTTGTTTGTGGTGGGCGCCATTTGCCAACTGCGCCTTTTGGACCTGAAAATTCTGCGTTTTCTGCAACGGGCCCCGGAGTAACAGTGAAATGACATATATCTTTAGTTATGGCCGATGGAATATGCTCAAGTTGGCAGGCACTGTAAGAGACCAGTGTCTGCTGTTGCATAACACTGGAGACAAGTGAATCTTGTGTTAATAAAAATTAATAAGCACATCACAGCAGAGGTCAGGTGAGGCAAGAACACATCATCATTTTAGTAAACATTCCATAAAACTCGCAATTAGAAACACAAGTGGCCAATGAGGTTTCAAATTTCCTTTTTTTATTAAAATCATACAAACTTTTGTTGTCAGTTATAAAAGAGCTAAGTGTTGGCTGGCAAACAGTTGCTTTATGCATCCTCTGCTATAGAGCCAATCCTGCCTGGACTAAGACTAGGGCCACAGGAGCCCTGCTATAGAAGTAATTGCTTTTTTGGCCTGTGAGGCCTCTTCATGTTTCAACTAAACCTACAGAAGGATAATGTATTTACAGACTTACAACAAAGGCAAGAAATGTCATAACTTGAAAATCTTGGTTTTTCACAAACAAAAAATTTCTAAAATGAAAAATCTGGTGTATTTTACATGTTTTGCCACTGGAATTCCCCATCAGACAGAACATTTTTAAAAAAATGTATATTATTTTTCGTATTTTATAAATCTTTTTTTTTAATACTTAACCATGGAAGATTGGCAGTGTTCCTTATTTCAAGCGACAGACAGAGATAAGGCACATACCTTATGAACACTTCCTCAAGTCCTCTTCATAGGGGACAATCTTATACCACTTTCAGCATGTTGCTGAAGTTGTCCGACTACAAAAAAAGCCTAAAACTACAATACAAAAACAAACAGTACCTTTCTGTTATGATGAAAAAAAGAAAACATTCAAATCAATATGTAGTGTCCGAAAGCATTTGCCACATTTCACTACCAATACTTGTCTTTGCTTCTTGCAGCAATACCCATCAACAAAAGTCCTGATCACTAGATTGACTCAGTACGCTTCATAATCAAGTCTTTTTGTGTCACTTAAAGTGATGTGAGGGAGGTATTGTATTGTAGTGTAACAGAATCCAAACAGTTTCTAACCAATACCATAAAATATCTGAGTACAACAAGATTTTATATGGCTAAAACTGAAACTATTAGCTGAGCGGATAAACTGCTAAAGAAACAACACAGAAAAATAGCCTGATGTCTAGGCAGTACAATAAATGGACCTTGAACAAAAATCAGTATTGCATTCTCTGTCACTGAAATTTAGTTACGTGTAGCCATACAATAGACCTTTGCATGTGTTCAGGTAGGTCTAAAGTACTGTTAATAAATGTAACTACGGTGACATTGGTGTTCCAGGAGCATATCATAAAAATGACATGTAAAATGTGGCTTTTCAAATGTCTGACTTCTTGTTTCCTGTATAAAATGAATGAATACTACTCAAGGTGCTCACAAATAAATGCAGTCTTTTCAGAACCTGTCAGCACTTACATATAAAATGGTCTCAATTACCCAAGCACAAGAACAGTTATTACTGAAGACGTAAGCAAATTCTAAAACGGCAATGAGGTGACTCATGCACAAACACCGTGTGTGCACACACACACACACACACACACACACACAAAATTTCCACAAAAGTAAAAAATTATATACATGTAAATACATACACAGACAGTGTAAACAGAGCGGTTCAGTCATGCATTAATGGTCTTTTATGAAATCTGTGAATGACTGATATATATATTTTTTTTACCTAGTGGCCTTGGATCATTTTTTTTTACCAATTAGAATGTCAGAAAACCACATCACCTGGGAGACATTGAAAGCCACCAAAACACTGAATTCTACATTTAGGCAAACATTAATAAACAAGTAAAAACAAAAATATCAAAGGTATAAAGCAAAGCAAACAACAAATCAGATAAATATAACCTTGGGGCCAGTTGACTGCAATATATAAACCCGTTTTAACCTGTTGACAAGAAGACTTCTAAGCAGGTATTCAATTTAATTTTACCATCAGTTAATGGTAAATTGGTAGATACATTGCTAAATGGATTAGCCTATGTACTAACAAAGACATTGTTACAACTGATTTTGTTTACCACATGCATTTATACCAACATTTTACATTGAAAACCGGTGACAATACACAGAATACTGTTTCAAACTGACAGGTGGAAAACAGCAGTCTCCCTGTGTCATTATAATAAAACAATACAAAAGAAGCTTTCTCAAAAAATAGCCTAAATTCCAGAAAAGGAATATTTAATAAGTTTGACACATCCCTGCTTCTCAGGGATGAGAAGGGTATAAAATAGATCTGTTTATATATTTTTTTCAGATTTGTAAATTCACGCGTGTCCCTTTTTGTTCGTCCTAGCGTCCGCCCATAGGACAGAATGGCTACTGCATGATGGCGAGAAACTTGCTCTCCTCCGCCAGGCTGGTGAGGAGGGAGCTCATGTCCCCGATGGCCATGTTGTTGAGTCCGGCGGGCACGCTGTGGAATGTCACGGAGGTGCGCGGAGTGGTGAGGCGGGACGAGCTGCGGGAGAGGTTCTGGAAAATTCCGGGGCTCAGGACCCCCGAAGTCAGGCTCCCGTGGTCGTAGCCGTCGTCCAGGATGGCGTCGAAGTCGAGCGCCACGCTGTCCAGGAGGTTGGCCCCGCCGTCCACCGTGCTGGTCACCTGGTCGGCTCCCGGGGAGAGGACGGCCGAGGCGGCGTCCCCTGGTGGCCCGGCGGCCATCATGCTCAGGAGGCACGCGGCGTCCGGGTCGGGGAAGGAGGGCTCCTTCATGTCCTGCGCTTGGAAGCACGCGCCGTGCTCCTCGAACCCTTGCTGGAGGAAGCCCTGGTGCTGCTGCGCCGCGGCGCAGGGGTTGGCCTGGAGGTGGTCGGTCGCTTCCAGCTTCAGGCTGGAGACCTGGCGGGACAGGGACCCGTTCGCGGCGCTCTCGTCCCGGGAGAACTGCTGCTGGCCCGGGGCGCCGCTCCCCAGGTACAGCTGCTGCTTGCCGGAGCTCCTGCAGCTTGTGGGCGGGGTCTGGGCGTGGAGGCGGAGCTCTGAGGTCTGGGGGAGGTCGCCGACCCCGGGGAAGAGCGGGCCGTCGGCGTGCTGGTGAGCCGCGGGACGGTTCTGCTGGAAGCCCGCTTGCGGGGCCGGGCAGCTTGGCCGCGCGTGGGCCACCTGGGGGAAGTCGTGCTGGGGGAAGCCGTTCGCGGGCGGGAGGCCCCCCCGCCGGGGCTCGGGGCAGGCGGCGTAAGAGCTCGCCCTGTAGGGCTGCCGCTGCCCCGCCGGCATCGCCGCAGCGAACCCGTACGGGGCGACCGCCCCCCTGCCGCTCCCCCCCGGGCAGCCGTGCCCGCCGCCGAACGCCGCCGCATGCTGGAAGCCACACTGCTGCGGGGCGTACTGCTCCTGGAAGTCGCCGGACGCTGGCAGGTGCCGCGGCAGCATCTGCTGCAGCGCCAGGTTGCCGTTCGCGCCCAGCGGGCGGCAGGAGGCGCTCTGGTCCGGCGGCGGCGGCGGCCACCTCCCGTACCTCTGCTGCGGCTTCTGGGGCGACCGGTCGGCGCTCCCCGAGCTCACCTCGTTCCACTGGATGGGCATCACGTCTTTGCCGGGCTCCTCCCCGCTCCGGCAGGACTGGCCCGCCGGGTTCCCCGGGGGCAGGTCGAAGTCGGCGGGGTGCCCGGGGGGCCGGGGCCCCGGCGGGGGGTCCGCTGGGGGGCCGCGAGGCCCGCCCTGGCCCTGGGAGCGGAGGTACTGCACCAGGTCGTCGGGCAGCATGTCCTCGTCGCTCAGCAGGCCGCCGCCCTCCTCCTCCACGGCCAGGGCCTCCAGCGCTGCGTTCTCGCTGATGCCGGCCGGGCGGGGCAGGCTCCCGTCGGAGCGCGCGTAGCACTGGGGGCTCAGGCCCCGCCCCTCGGGGTGGAGCAGGGGCAGGGGGTGCACGCTGTTGAGGCTGCTGAAGCGCTGGACGCGGGGGATGCCGAAGGGGTCGGAGGCATGCGGCCGGACGGGGTCGCTGGCCCTCCTCTCCACGTTGGTGGCGGCCTCGTGGGGGAAGAGCCCGCGGCGGCCGTACCCCCTGTACCCGCCGTGGCTCCCGTGGCCGTTGGCGCTGCCGTCGCTGCACCTGCGCGGCGCCACCAGGGGGGGCAGCGCGTGGTGGCCGCCGCCCTCCTGGCAGTCCCCCATCATGGCCATGCGCGTCTTCAGGCTCATCCGCTCCATGTTGGGCAGCGGCGTCGGCGGCGGCCCGCCGGTTGCCGCCGCGTACTTGGCCTTCAGCCGGTAGTGCTGCGCCGGGGTGAGGTTGAGCATGCCCCCCGACCCCCCGCACAGCCCGCCCCCTCCCCACGGAGCCCCGCCCCCCCCGCCGCCGCATTGGCTGGCCTCGCTGGAGCGGCGGGAGGCGTCGGTGGAGATGGGGTCGTACGAGTCGGTGGCGCTGGCGTTGTGGTGCCGCCGGTGATGGGCGGCCTCGGGCTGCGAGGCCTGGCTGGAGCGCCGGCTGGAGAAGCAGGGCGAGATGCCCGACGATCGGCGGCTGCTGCTCAGGTAGGCAGAGCTGACGGTGCTGCCGCCGCTGTCCCGACGCTCCTTCAGCAGGCTCAGCACCGTCAGGTCCGTGCTGGACAGCTGGGACACCCCCCCACAGCTACTGCGGCCTGGGTACGTACCTGAGGAACCGAGCAGAGCCACAGAATACTCACTCACTCCACAAGAGCAAGACCAGCTAGCGCTCACCACAAACCTTCAGTGGAGCTAAATGCATAATAAGCACACGTACAGCCACTATATCAATATTACTCAAATAATACAGGTGCTTATAGACAATACAAAACACATTTTTGTACAATGTAAAGGGTCAGTTGCATTGACACTGGTGGTAAGGGCCTCTATATCCACAGTATTAACCTGAAATCTATTTCTCAGTGCAACTACTCATTACATTACATTACAATCACTCATCAGATGCTCCAGACTGACGAACAGTAAAGGAAAACATCAGTGTAACTCCCAGGAATACAAAAATGTGATATCACCAAGAAAGCACAGAGGCCCATTTATAATCAATAAGCGCAATGAGAACAAACAATTTATACTGTTACAAAAAGTACAACTTGACAGATAATCAATCATTGCACAGCTATACTTATACCATTACCCAAAAGGAAACACAAAAAAAGAGAAAAAGAAAGGACATCTAAAGGGGTTTAGAGGAGCCATGGTACAACCTGAAGAGGCAAGTCTTCAGTCTTCGTTCAGGGTTTTCACATAAAGCTGAAGCCAAAAACAGTATATGCCCGAAGGAAGGCAGGTCAGCGGGGTTAGCGGGGTTACCGTTTCCTATGATGGGAGGCAGCGCGGGGCCTTTGGGGGGCGGCGTGGGGGAGTGGGGGCCCAGCCGGGGCAGCACGCCGTTGACCTGCTTCAGCCGCTCCATCTTGATGTGCTCCATCCAGCGCAGCGGCTGCGCCGGGCCGTGGCGGGCCTGCAGCGCCAGCGTGGCGGAGGTGGCGGTGGACACGGTGGAGTCCATGATGGGCGCCTCCTCCTCGCCCTCGCCCTCGTCCTCCTCCTCCTCCGCGACGCCGCCGCCCCCGCCGCTCACAGCAAGCCGGACTCCACTGCCGGAATAGGCGCCGCTGAGGGGGGACTGGTCACTGCATGTAGACTGACCGCCAGGGCTTGGCTGAGACGCCTGGAGGGAGCGGGGGGGGGGGGGGGGGGGGCAGGGCGACAGTAGCCGTCAAGACGCGTTCTAATACCTAAAGACTAATTAGCTGCTATTGAAGTGCTGCTACCAAATTAAAAGATAGCATCACACGGCGATACTCATGTGGAGTGGCAAAGAGGCCTCATTATCGGAGAACCATTGCTGTTCATAATTTGCGAATGTACTGCACGGAAATAAAACATGAAAAACATAACTACGGAGAAATGGCTTGAAATGGAGAAAACTGACTAATATCCACAAATGGGTAAACGTACAGTACAGGCACAATCTGGCCATGGTGGAAATACGGAGAATATATAGTCAAGAGTCACGGATTGACTACGTTTCAAAAGATCAATGATGCTTGACGATGAATGCTCAAACTATTTCAGCAGCCATGTCAACAAAACTAAATATATATTAAATCTTCCATTTTAAAGCAGCCATTTTTTACACAGCCCCTCTGTTGTGAACAGTCACAGAAGCCTGAGTAAAACAGCCCCCCACGCTATGAATACTGAGAATGTCAAACTCAATAATGGCCATCACAGAAGAGAGCAGACAACATTGTTCATGCTATTTTCTAAACAGTGGAGGGCAGACAATGACTTATTTTCACACACCTTGTTTACTATAATGTAATATTAAACTTGACTGTCAGTGAAAGGGGTAGCTTTCAAGAACTGTGAAAGAGTGCCTCATTTTGCATGTTCTTAATACATCATGCTCTCAGCCTAATTCTTAAAAATGCATGTTTTTGACTCATACTTTACTAACATCACTTAAAATATAGCATGCCAGCCACCATGCAACTTTTTAAAAACGTAACATGATCTAACACTTACAAATGTGCATGGACAAGAAAATTCTATTGCTATTTGTGGTGTAAAAAAAAAAAAAGAAAACAACAAAAGAGTTTAAATTAAAATTCCATATTACAGCTCAGGACATGTGATGCACATGACTGACAGAAATAAACAAAAACCATGAAATGCCTATGAATAAAAAGTACGGAAATACACTCTTCTCACCTGATTACCCACTGTCCTTAGGAAGAGAGGGCAAGGAATGCACAATGCATCGACAGAAAAAATGTTCAGTTATTACAGAGGAAGAGTCCAGGCCAAACAGAACTGCAGAGTCTCATTTACCCTCTTTCACGACACAGAAGTTTATACTAATGACAGCCCAGACTTGGAGACCATTTCTGGGTTTTGAATGACAGGTCACACAGAGCGTGTGTGGGAATTAACTCAAATTTAGTTTTAACCAGGGCTTCTGTCAGAAATCCGATCCATCCGCATATACTTTTTGTGTATATACTTTTTGTGTATATACTTTACTATAACGCATTCTCTAATTTTATATATAAGAGAAAGAGAGAAGGGCGAAAAAAAGGAAGAGAGAGAATGTGGAGTATGTGGACCATTGCTGGTAATGAGGCAGCTGCAGCTTAGCAGGTGGATAAAAAATACTTAGCAGTAGGTCAGAAGTTAGAAGTTATTTATTGTGGGGAAAACTATTTTAGCCACGTAAGCAGGTTTATACAGTGGTATCCATGTGAAAAATAGCACGCTGAAGTATACTTAAAATATACAATTTTATACATTAATGCACAAAGTATAATTAGGGTGCATATAATTATAGTATAATTAAAGTATAATTAAAGTATACTTACTTTCTTCACATGGGTAATGCTGCAGTTGCTAAAACGGGAAACTGCATTTTTTTACACAGAAAAAAAGCCAAAATGCAAGAAAACCCCCCCACTGCATTCTATAAACACATTCCAAGGTCTTTTTTTAAGATTTACAACGAGCGATGACCCAGACTTGAACCACAACAAAATAATTACTCCTGCTTCTTTGAGCCAATCACCCTTCAATGTCTGAGTGAAAAAACATTTGTGTTTTTTATTGATCATAATATTTACACAGCCGTTGGCAGCATTGCGAGATTCAAAGAGAAAGTGCTTATTTTTAATGAAAAATCAAAAATGAGATGTCACGTTCTAGCTAGCTTGCTCAACATTAATAAATTAAAACACAAATTGCTCCCAGGTTTTTAAAATATTATTAGCCTGTGTGGAAAATATTTGTTTTGATCAAAACCCCAAAACATTATTTGTAGTATATTTAACCCTGCTTCTGTTACAAGTGTTATGAAAAAATTATGAACGACAAACTGTACATTTATTGTGTTCTTGTGGCGAATTATGGTAAAATAGTTTCAGAATTCAAGTGAATTAGTGTAAAACACATATTTTGAAATGTCCTGCATTCCAAAGATGCAACATTCTATGGACTAGCATAGAGGAGGGTTCAGGAAAGGGTCTTACCATGGGCTTCTCCGTCTTGATGGACTTGACCTGCAGACATTCGTCCTGCTTTGAGGTAGCGTGGTTATAGTCCCTTTGGTCGGCGAACCCGCCCAGCGGCAGCTGTCCTGGGGACCGGCTGGGGCCGTTGCTGCCGGGGTCCCGGGGCTGGGGAGGGGGGCGGGGATGCGTGTCCCCGCGCTGCTTCTTGGTGACGTGGGCCTCGGGCCCGTGCACGGTCTTGACGTGCTTGCGCAGGGAGCTGGGGTCCGTGTAGCGCTTTGTGCAGCCCGGGATCTTGCAGATGTACGGTTTCTGTGGGGGGAGGGGCGGGGGGAGGTGAATGGAACGGTTAACAGCTAGGTTTCTTTTTAACCTCCTTTCTGTTCCACCCGCGAAAACAGCAGAAATGGGCTCTGAGGTAGTTAGGCCAGGAGTGGCTGTATGACAGGCAGAGTAGTGGAGGACAGATCATGTGTGTGGCGGGATAACGGCAAGGGGTGTCCGTCCCGCTGCTGATCAGAATGCCCAGCTAAGCTAAACAACTGATCAGCAGAGGATGGGATTTGTGGGCGCTTTCGGTGTTAGGAGTTGTTATTCTCCGTGTGTATCTTTCAGGAGTGGGTGTGTTTTGAATGTTCAGAAAAACGGCAGCTTTGTGCTTGTCTGTGTTTGTGCGCGTTTGCGTTTGAGTATGTAGGAGCATGCATATCTGAGTGTATCTGTACCTCACAGGAGTTCAAGTCGCTTGAAGGATTTACTATTTGTCTGTATGAGTGTGTAGGAACATGCATATCCGTGTGTCTGGGTTGGAGAGTGCATCTCTGATGCTGGGAGAAGTTAAGCTTCGCGCCTGTGAGAGTGCACGTGCACGTGTGTTTCGGGGCATATCTATACCTCGTTGGTGTGCGTGCGGTTCTGGTGTGTCAGTACCTCGTTTGAGTGTGTGTGGTTCTGGTGAGTATCTGTACCTCGTTGGAGTGCGTGCGGTTCTGGTGTCAGTACCTCATTGGAGTGTGTGCGGTTCTGGTGCGTATCTGTACCTCGTTGGAGTGCGTGCGGTTCTGGTGTCAGTACCTCATTGGAGTGTGTGCGGTTCTGATGCTTGGCGCGGTCTGAGGCGTTGGAGAAGGCCTTGTTGCAGCCCTCGTGCTCGCAGACGTAGGGCTTCTCTCCGGTGTGGGAGCGCAGGTGGGTCTTCAGGTTCTCCAGCCGCGAGTATGCCTTGGCACAGCCCTCAAACTGCAGAGAGGACAGAGCACAGGCTAGCCATGGGTACTCTGTGAGGTTTCAGTGATTTCATTATTATTAGCATACAGCTTTGTTCTTTAGTATATGGTGGCTTGAATGTCTTACATTTCAAACTACAAATTATCCATTTACACAGCTTGAAATTTAAGGAGGAAATTTAGTCTCCTTGCACAAAAAACACAGGTATCATGTATCAATATACCGTAAACAGCCAGATTTCATTGTTCAGATTTGGGTTATGCCCTTACCCAAGGACATAAAGGCAGTGGCAATGCCACACCAGGGATCTGACCCTGCAATCCAATTCTTTAATCATTTCAAGCAGCAGTGTAGCGTCAATACTTATCTCTTGTCTCACATTAAGTTCATGGTTGGACATTATGTATGCAGAAGGTTGACTGCTCCATGTTTCTTTTGAAGAAGTCCAGGTGAGACCGAACCTTATGTTTCCTTGCAATTCATTGCTCATGTATGAAGGCAGCATAATAAAAGCACAGCTCATTCAGCAGAGATCCCAATGTGTGATCTGATTCCATTATGTGTTCACCTTCCAGCATTAGCCCTGCTCTAGAACACACACCCATTCGCCGGTACTAAGGTGCACAGGTAGAGTTAAGGTTCTGAAGCATTGTAGCCATATACTTTGAGCAGGCTAACACAAAGCATCTTAAAACCATAACAGAAAGCTAGCCGGCATGTCCGGTGTAGACATAGGACGGGAGAAGCCGGCAGCTGGTTAAAAACAAGTGCTGTGATTAAGCTCAGCCAATCGGCACGGAGAACGGCTGCTCACCGTGCACTTGTGCGGCTTCTCCCCGGTGTGCCTCCGCATGTGAACCACCAGCATGTACTGCGCCTTGAAGGGCTTCTGCTCCCGAGAGCACTCCTCCCAGCGGCACACAAACTCCTTCTTCTCTCCGTGGATGTGGTCGTTATTGATGTGCTGGAAACGGGAGGGGGACGAACACGGAAACACGGTTAGCGGGGAGGCTAATCAAATGCAACACGAGAAATGAGCAAAACGACAGATCTGTTACAGTCAAGTTAGCACATAAGTACAAGAATGCTACTTCTGCTAAACCTGTTGCTGGGATTGTTGCGTTTGGGGGCACGGCTGGAGTCAATTCCATTCAATTTTGACAATTCTCGAAATGAAGTATAATATATGTCCATAATGTTCTCAGTGGATTACTCAATACAGGAACTGAATAAACTGATTGAAATGAAATGGACGCGAGTGCTGGTAGATGTGGGTGTGGTTGTTGTTAACGGGACACCGGGGCTGAACATGGTTACACAAGACACAGTCAGTGAAGAGCTGCAGGCCCTAAGGGAAGGGTCCAAATAAAAATGGTCACAGACCTGTGGATTACTTTCTACAAACCCCACCCAGTATCACTGTATCACAATATAGTATTACCAAAACTTTCATCAGTATAAATACATGTTGTGCGTAAATAAGACTGTGCCCATGGAACTGTTGGGACTATGAACCCAGCATGCAATGACATTTATCCAGTGCAAAGGCAATCAAGATGCAATTCCGTTAAAGTGCCACTAGAGGGCCTGTGGAAACAGTAACCACCGAGGCGCTAATTGTGATCTGTTTGCAAAGCGTGTGTGACGGAGATCTCAGGGACGGTTTCACCAGCCAGCGGAGTCGGGTGGACTGTTCAGCTTGACTTGATAAGTATGATTTATGAGCGTGTAAACCATGTTTTTATTTCCTCTCAGAACAGAAATAAAAAGTGACACCAGTCATCAGAGTGAATTGTCACAGTGCTCGATTCCTGCCCTTAAGGGATGCTCAGCTGCCGACAAATCCACACAACTTTTAAAGAAGTACAGTTAGACCGGATAATGGCATCCCTCACAGAAACAGAGAGGCTGAGGTGTGGTTTTGCTTCAATTTGTGGGGGAAACTCGGGACAGTTCTAGTTTAAAATGAATAAAAAAAGGGCTTTAAGACTTAGGAACGAAATCCATCTGTCATAACAAAGACATCTCTGTTTGGTTTCCACAAGAACAGCTAGGAAATTTGGCTGGGTTCTCTGCAGCAATTAGAACGAAACTTTGCCACTTCTCTAACTCTTCAAGAGAGGGGCGAGACCAAACAGGTCCAGTGACAGAGAAAAAAAAGAGGCCCTTAATGTTTCTCTCTTTCTTTCCACCCTCATTCCTTTTCTTTCTCTCTTTCATTAAGGCTATCCCTGGACTCCAAATATGGGAGAATAAAGCAAGAGCCAGATTTAGCGGGATTTGAAATAAAACCCTGTCACTTCCCATCACAATCGGGCTCCTGCCCCTCTGTGACAAGCGTTGACAGTTGTGCTGCCGCGGCAACTTCCAGTCAGAGGCTTTAAGGGGAACCGGGAGGAGGGGGGAGAGGGTGGGGGGCTGGGGTGAGTCAAGGGTGCATGGGGAGGGGTGAGTGGGGTGCGGAGGTTGAATGGGGGGAGGGGGAGGAATCAAAAGTTCAGTCAAAGCATCTCAAATGCCAGGGCTTTACAACTCCACCAAAGCATTATATCTGAGGACTGGGGACCTATTCTTCTCTCTCTCTCTCTCTCTCTCTCACACACACACACACACAGACAGACACAGGCTCTCTCTCACAAACACACACACACACACGCACACGCACGCACGCACGCGCGCACGCACACACGCACGCACACACACACACACATACGCACACACACACACACACACACGCATCACTCGCTATGAGCTAAAGCACTGACCAGCAAAGGGGTTAATGGCTCACACTGCTGGCTAGGGAGGGGTGGTTAAAAAAAAAAAACCTACAGACACAGAATCCTCTAGGGATCAAGTCAACATCTGGCCCTCTTACAAAGAAAATACTGTACAGCCCTCAGAAGTGCTTTTCCGAGAGCAATTTAAACAGAGAGACAGACACAATATCCTGAAGAGAGGAACCTGTATTATTACATTCCTGAACAGGGGGAGGGAGGGATCTGCCTTAGGGAAAATGGGAGAGAGAGGGAGGGTGGGAGGGAGAATCTTTTGGAATGCTGAAGAGAGGGGAACTCTCATCCCCAGTTCCTTTTTTTCGCGCCACGAAGGCCGGCAAACGTCGGCGTCCCCGATCGTTGTCACCTTCAGGAAGCGCAACTTAAAAAGAACATTTTCTGCCAGCTGTACGGGGCTGACACTTCCCTGGCCTCGGGCTGTCAAGTCCGGTTCTGGGTCACAAAAAACAATTTGGGGAGGGCCCCAACTCATCATTCTCAGAGGTACACGCTGCCAGACATGCCAAAGCGTTATTGCCTCACATCCTGAATGAACACATCACGCGCTAGCGGTTCTCGATCAGCTGAGAGGAGACGTACTGTAAAATGAAGTTTGATACGGGGTCTTCATGCAGCGACGGAAATCCTTCGCCATGTCTCAGATTGTGAGGTCTTTCCCTAGACATACAGTATGCGCTGACTCTCAGGGACTGATCCACTGAGACCCCAACCTTGTAGCTTTCGTAAAAAACAAAATGGTCATCAGGTTTCCTATACTTCATATCGACTTCCACGGGGAAAAAAAACACACTTTGTGAACAGTGTTAACTATGAAAACCGTAATTAAACCAATGGCAGTCATTTGCCTACACAAACTCTGAATGGACCGAACGGAGCTGACCCCTTCCGACCGGCTTCGACCTCAAGGCAGCCAAATGGCCAGGTATTGAGGGATTCGGCTTTGATGTGCAGAGGCCGACGGAAAAGTGCTCATGGCTTTCCTGGGGACTGGCTGAACAAAACAAAAGGAGTGCTGTCTTTCCAGGGAACCTTGACCCCCCCCCCCCCCCCCTCCCCCAACCCCCAGAACCAATCGAGGGGCCTGACCAGGGGTGACATGCACCTAAAATAACTGAGGGGGAACAAAGAACACAGGCTGCAAAATTTAGCCACAAATTTTACGAGATATGTAAAGTTATAATTCACTGACTGATCACCTCATTTGGTTATGCTGGTCACAGGTAAGCCAGCTAACTTTAGGCTGTAGAGGTCTGTCTAAAACTGTCTGCTAACATTAGCCATCCAGAAAACACCTAAACAATTACAGTAGCTAGCTAGCTGGCTGATTGTCTATCTAGCTAATATAATGACAAGGAAATTAAGATATACTTTATTCATACAAAGCAGGAATCAAAGTGAATTGTAGATCATTTTAAATCATATTTTCACATGATATGATAAAAATAAACATGAAGCGAAGAAGTGTTACATTACATGTCTTCAGCTGTAACTTGTTCATTCACTAGCAGTTGGATTTGTAAATGTCAGGTGAGAATTAAAGATGAGTAAGAAAGGAAGGAACTATTAGGGAAAAGGAGGATTGATACAGAATCATCTTAAAAAAAAGAATTTCTTAGGTATATGTATATCTTCTGAAAAACCAAAATTTCAGGTCTGGCCAAATCTAAGGGCAAGTGGCCCCTTGGTTTGAATGGGCATGTGGTTTGAATTAGGCTGGGCCTAACAGACCTGCATCCCAGTTAGAGTGGAACTTCATTATCTTTGGAACGGTCCTGACCCTTGGCATTCCCTGAGCCCCCCTGGGGACAGAGCAGTCATGCTGTTCCTCTCACCCCATTTGGGGGGGTGGGGGGGGGGTTCCCCCGTCTCCCTTCACAACGCGGAAAAACCCCGCACTTATTCCTCCGTTTTTCCGGAGAGGGAATCCCTGCGCCATCCTGTCAGTCTGCTGAGCCGCGCTCGATATCCGGGGCGGGGAGCGATCGGATCGTACCTGCTCGTCGCCGGCTCGGCCCGCGCGTATTACTCACGGCGCGACGGGCGTGATGCATGGGCCCCCGCCGCCCCGCCACGGGCCTCCGCGGCATCTAACGCCGCGATCTAACGGCAATTTTTTACCGAATCAATAATTGCCATGCTGAGCGGACGACGAGCCTTTTTTCTCGGGGAAATCGACAAACGCGGGCTGATAGCGGACCCGGCGGCGGTTATTCATCTTGGCCCCGCCCGGCTTATCGGACGGGAACTGTAAAAACGCCGGCGAGATGGATTTAGGAGCAGGGAGACCGGGTTCGACGGGCCCCTCGCAGAGCGGATCTGACACGCGCGCTAACGCTGACAGACACTGAAACGCGCTTCAGATACACACATGGATCCCTAAACTGCCACATGCACACTGAGGTACTGTGAGGCCTGTGGAAGCAAACATTCAGACACAATACACACACACACGCACACAGAAATACAATAACTTTCAGAAATGGACAGATAACATGCGACACAGAAAATGAAACATGCATAAAATACGCACACACACAGGCACATACCTACACATACACTTGCATTCACACACGTACTGTATACACACACACACACGTACGCACGCACACGCAAGCACACACACACACACACACACACACACACAGAAACACATACACACGTGCTTTTATATCCCAGCAAATTCATTTCATTACTAGGCTCTTTTCCATGCGTATTCCCATTATGATTTATTTATATCCCCTTCTTATCAAAAGTTTCTTCCAAACACCCCCGTCTACATTAGAATGCAGACATGCATAAAAAGGGGCCTGTTTACAAGGCAATTTCACAAAGCAGGGGGACCCGCACCACCGTTTAGCTTTATCAAGTACAGACTAATAAATCATACGCTCTTTTGTGATGTCAATCGCTGAAGCGCTTTGTACAAGAAAGGGAAAAAAAGTGGTGAGCTTGTGGAGGGGAGAGAGAGAGAAAAAGAGAGAGTGTGTGTGTGTGAGAGTGTGTGTGAGAGAGAGAGAGAGAGAGAGGAGGGGGCGTAGGGTGGCGGGGGGCTGGAATTGGCATGTGTAATTCAGTGAAGCCTTTTCATCTGGGAGTAAGATACTCCAGACAGATAACGTGCCTAATCCTCCTCCTGATCAAAAAAAATCTGCATTTTACCAATTAAAGCCCCCCGCCAGAAGCAAGAGAGGGGGCCGCTTTCAGACTTCGCCCGAGTTTATCTCCCCGCAACACAAGGGAGGGGAACAGCCCCGGCTTTCTTTCATTTTCGGGGGGCGCGCACTTTATCTGCCTCCAAGAACGGGGGCATCGCCGCGGCGCCGGGAACCGGCTGTGCGGGAACGGTGGAGGGACGCGGCAGCGTCGGCTACCCACGGGACGCCCCCAACCCCCTCCGGCCCCCCCAGGCCCCCCCCCCCCTCTACCTGCCAAACATTCAGCACGGCAACAGCCCCCCGCCCCCATCGATACGAAGGCCTGCCTCCTCACTTGCAGAAAAAAATTAAAACATTAAACAAACAGCAAAAAATGATTAAACAAACACCCCCTCTCTTCTTCTTCTTCTTCTCTTGGACTCCCTTTAAAGGGGTGGGAAAGAAGGAGGAAAAGAATTTGCCAAAAGGTGCCATACCGGGGGGGAAAAAGAAACGGTCCGAGCAAAATAAAGTAATTGCGTGGAAAAAAAAATATAAAGCGAAATTGACACCTGCCTTGCATTTGCCGACTGGGGAGGAAAGATAAGCGAGTTAAATTGTGGAGATATGATGTTTATCTTATCGCTCAGACCAAAACCGTTTAAACACGCACAATAAAGGAATATTGCCGTTTATCATGGTGAGGCTGCATTTCAGACTGTAAAAGCATATTTCAAGAGCACTGCAAGATTGCTTTTGTACAAGGGGGGGGGGGGGGTCGAGTGCAATGATGGTGGCAGTGGGTTGAATCATATAATTAGGCTCTCAAAAAATTCCTGCCACGTTTATTAATTTCTAGATTTAAAAACTAAATTCAACAGAATACACTTCCTTTGAAAACTATTTGCAGTATTTATATTAAAGATAGTATATACTGTAACATAAAGTAATGGTATCTATTTAATTTAATTCTGCGATGAAGATTTGATGAGAAAGGAATTCTGCAGGACAGGGCCTAAACCATACATTCCCTGCAATTTAGTAATAAAATCTGGGCAGATAATAACTTACTCTGGAAGTAAACTTTTATGTAATGAAACGTGCTACTGTAAAATTGAAAAGCTTAAATCATCAATCTTAGGAGTAGCTGTTAATTTTAAATACTATTTCAAAAGTCAAGTTTAAATAAATGAGGAGGGGGTGGCCCATTGTTTAAACGTTTAATATATGGAAATTTCCCACATCGAATATCTTTGAGAAGCACTGTGGTCCCAGTGCAGTGCTTATCCTATTACTGAGGACTGCAGAGATAAGACCATTTTCAGTTCAGATCCGGCAAATTAGAGAGGAGGGGCTCAGTAGGCGAATATTTTTATTAGCATGTCAACCCTATCAGCGCGAGCATAAAAAATGAAAAATAAATCACAATGACAAAAAAGAAAACAATTCTGATCTCTGAGGGAGGGCGAAAAAAAAAAAGGAAGCATTCAGGAATTCCGTCGCGCCCAACCATTTTCTCTTTTCCCCCCCGATCGCTTTGCTACCTGAGGAAAGGGGAGCGGGGGGGAGTGCGGGAAGAGACGCCCACCTGGAGCTGAGGAAGCGGCGCTGACGACAGACCCCCCCCCCCCACTCCGACCCCCGCCCGTCCAGGCTCCGGCGGCGCGGGCAGACACTCGGAGCGCCAGGGCGCCGGAAACAAGGGCAAGAAGTTGTCAAGATTTTCAACCTTTCAGCAGAGCCCTTCAACTGCGGGCGGCAGCCTATTCCGCGGCGAGGATATCAATTATAGATAGGGGTTACTGCGGCTGGCTGTGGATAGCAATGTCAGACGGCAGATAGACAGCCATGGAGAGCCGGGAATCTTTCTATCAGATGCGTGGGGATGGGCGGGGGGGTGGGGGGTGGGGGGCGTCGGGATGTGTGCAGTTAAAAGGGAGGGCTTGGGGGACAGCTGTATATATTACCACCAGCTCCAGCTTTCATGTTTCTGGTGCTGGAGTAAGGATGGGGATCTTCTCTCATTCTCACACCAAAATTGTCACAAAGCATTTCCGGGCCAATCAGAAACCAGCATGGTCCGTATGCAAAGGGAGGTGGGGAAGTATAGGGCATTTTCATTGGCTGTATCAAGTTGGAGGGGCTAGTGAGGTCATTTAGGCAATATTTATGCTGTTAAGTCTGTGATTAAATTGACGCCAAAGGTAGTTTGTGCATTGTTTGTATGTGTGTGTATGTGTCAGTAGGGTTGTGGTGATGTGACAATTACCGCAATACCGCGGTCATGTGATGCCTACCGCATGGTAGTTCTATTTGGACCGTTGTTATGCAGAAACTCTGGTTGGTAGTTCTATTTGCACCGTTGTTAAGCAAAAACCTCTGGTCGTTAGTTCTATGAAAACAATGATTCTATCAAGAAAAAACAGTTCCTTCTTATTTTATACCATACAATTAGTTTATACCATGTATACCATACATTTTTGTCATTACATTATTTAATAAAACTGCATGAAACCATATGTAATTCAAATTCATCTCCCTAGCACTGTCTTGCTTTTTAAATGGTATGGTCGCGCAGTGTAGACATCTTTCTAAGACCCTCTGAAACGGGTTTTGAATGCCAGCTAGCTTAATGACAGGTTCGTCGTCACTTGTCACCTAGCCAATATTAAAATTCTTGGTTTTAGGTCAGAATGGTCTCACGGCATGCTTGTTATCCCGGCTAGCTAGCTAGCTAACTATTGAATTGTAAACAGCGGTTACTATAAACGCAATTGTTCACAGACATACGGAAGAAAATGCGTCCCGTAGCCATGAGTTAAATACGGAACGCCTATTCCATTGTCCAAATAAGGGACGATTCCGATTTGCGTGATGGTTGGCAATCATAAATAAAGCTAGCAACAGTACTAGAAATGTGATTCAACATTGCCATCAATTGTGAAATTGGACATTGAAAAGGGGAGAAATAAGTTGTTGCGAGGTTAAAAAAAAAAAAAAAAACTGGACTGGAAGGAAAAAAAACTTGGACTGGAAGAAAAAAAACCTGGACTGGAAGAAAAAAAACTGGACTGGAAGAAAAAAAAACTGGACTGGAAGAAAAAAAAACCTGTACTGGAAGAAAAAAAACTGGACTGGAAGAAAGAAAAAAACTGGACTGGAAGAAAAATAAACTGGACTGGAAAAAAAAAAAAACTGGACTGGAAGAAAAAAAATACGGAGCCCCCTAAGGGTCATGGTGGGGATTTTTAAAATATATTTTTTTAGCTACTTTAGCGTTCCCTTGCAATGCTTTTGCATGGTCTCACAGCATGCTTGTTATCCTGGCTAGCTAGCTAGCTAACTATTGAATTGTATTCAAAACAGCGGTTACTACAAACGGAATCGTTCACAAAGATACGGATGAAAATGCATCCCGTAGCCGTGAGTTAAATACGGAACGCCTATTCTACTGTCCAAATAAGGGACGGTTCCGTATTTTGTGGGATGGTTGGCATCCCTAAATGAAGCCAGTAACTAGAACCGTGATTCAACGTTGCCATCTATTGCGAAATTGGACATTGAAAAGGGGAGGGGACGTAACAACAATTCAAAATCGAAAGAATAATGTTGCTGTTTTAACTGATTTAGAATGCTGGATTTTGTAGCGCATTGATTTTAGAACTGTTAAAAGGCAGAAGTGCCCTTTTATGGGGGAGGTAGTTTTCCCCCACTTTTCTGGAATACCATTGGTTCAAAACACATCAATCAAAGTGTAGATTGTAGAATGGGCATTTCCCTGGAGAATGAGCACACAAACATGCTTGTCTGGCTCCTAACAACGGATGAATTGTCCCTGATGTGCGCCAAGCCCTATGTGTCGGTGCATGCGAAGATATTCAGGGAGCACCAAGTAAAACAATAATTAGGGTAGTATTTAGGAACCAAAAGAACTGCTACTTGGGAAATAATGGATGGTCAGTGATGAGTATCCATCATGGACTCAGGCTCCCTCTGTTCCCGGGGGATATTAGATTTATTTCTGCGGTCAGATCTAATCCTTTCAGAAAAGCAACAGAAAGGCCCAGTGACTGAACCCAGAACTGACCCCATCCCTGACCTCTTCCATTTTTTCCTCCTCCATTTTTTTCAAATGGCCTCTTTTTTTGCTCCGTTTGAATGAAATATCGCCATCGAACAGCGCGTTGCAATTTGCTGCCTGTGACTGGGTCAATTTCGATTTAGTCCAGGCCTGAGTCTGCCGGTCTGTTGGTGCAACGCTGTCAACGGCACTGTTTCCTCAGCTGAATGCGTGACTGCTGCACTACTGAAATTTTCTGACGAGTGCTCAATCCAGTCTAGTCAAGAATCCAAAAAAAAAAAAATTCTAAATCCAATTGGCTCATACTGTGTCACAGACCTTGTGACAGACATTCATGATGAGAAGCTAATGGAGGTGAGAGAACTGTCCTCATTCACAAAATAATGAACGATCTAGTTAATAAAGTTTTTCATTTAATTAATTTAGCAGTTTCTTTGACAGGGACAATGCACATTAATAACATTTCAGTAAATGTGCCAGAGTTAGCCAGGGAGGCTTATTTTAATTCATAGTCCTTTATCTACACTAAGTAGTAACAGTACATACAATAGCACATTGTGTTATCTTTTTTCTTTATTTCCTCTGCTTCTGAGTTAATATCATTCTTGATTTAGGCTACAAACATTGTACAATGTATTTTGTACTTAATATGAAACTAGGTTTATTTTTTCTTTGTTAAAGGTTTACATAATTGCTTATTCTTACTAAAAGGCTGTTAGTGAACCTCATATTCCTGACGGGATGAGAGGAATCCATCTCTATTCACAGGACTTCCACTGACAAGTGACAGAGAGCAACAAAAGGAGGCTTACGGTCCGATTTTTTAGGGCCCAGAACAGGCTAAATCAATTACCTTCTAGTGTTTCACATGGTATTCGCAATAGGACATGTTCTTCAGGCCAAGAGCCCATTAAACAAATCCCTGAAACCAATCTAGGATTCAGTGACCACATTACGGAACAGGTTCACAGATCCAGATGGGTGTCGAATAATCCCCGTCGAGTTTGCGAAAACACTGCAAACGGCGGGAGACGCGGCGGGTGGATGCCCCCAAAGAGGATGCGCCTCCCCACTGCTAGAGGGGGCGCGAATGGCATGGAGACCGATTGTCCTTCCCCTTCCGCTCACATGCGTAGCTTGGGGTAACCTGACGCTGGGGGGAGTGCCGGGGGGGCAAAGGTCATGGCCCCTCCCCTTTTTACGTGAGAGCACAGGTCAGACACCTGGGGCTTCGCCATGGAGGGGGCGACCCGGAGGACCCCCCAAGGTCACCGCTGATCCTGAATAGCATTACGGCAGGAGAGATTTACACAAAGAATGCAGAATTCCAGCAGAGACCGTGAACTGCATGTTAGCCATGTAAGTAAGCCCTTAACAGGCATCCGGGATTGCTCCTATGAGTCAATATGCAAGTAGGGCCCTGAGGTAAGAAGCGTGTGACGGTCTTCAGTTATGTAAAGATGACTCAACATCTTTAGCTGTGAGCTACTGTTGATAAACTGTTTGCGAGTGTACAAAGGTCCCAAGTCCAAGTAACCCCTCAAGCTCTCCCTACTTAACACATGCCAGCGTGTGAACGCAAGTCATTTCCCTCCTGCGCGCTTCCCAAATGGTTTTGGGGTGAAATTGATCGTCGTACACTGGGAATTGTGGGTAAACTCACGTGCACCAGTTGCTCCTGCGTGTCAAACTCCCTGCAGCAGCCCTCCCAGTGGCAGTTGGTCTCGTACACAACCTCCGGCTCCTGCTTGCTCTCGTCCTTGTCTCCCTCCTCCTTCACCAGCGTCATGCCCTCGGGCTGGTCCTGTTGGAGCACAGATGCGTTATGGCACAGCTGCAGCACAGTGACGGCACAGCAGAGCACAGGCGTCTTGGCCCCGGTGGCCTGACCCCTGCCGATTGACCCCTGATGATGAACGTACCAATCACATAAGTGAATAGAGTCTGTGGTGCATGTTCCTGTGTAGGTACAGCTATGGCACAGTAATATAAACTTAGTTAGAGATTCAGAGATGGAAAATAAAACCAGCAAAGGAGAGAAAGAAGTAACAGAATTAAGGAAGGAATGAGGAGGAAACCCATAAGGGGCTCCTTGTTGGTAAAGGGTGACTGGAGATGACCCACTGCAATTTTAGTTGACACAGCAATAGGGCTACAATGCTATGAGAACAGGATTATAATGCTATGGGCTACAGAAAGAGGGAGTGAGGACTGAGCGAGTAAGTGGTAGGATGAAAAAGCATGAAAAACATCTGAACAGTATGAGATGCACAGACCGCACAGGATGGAGGCAAGATTAGAATGTGTGGCAGAATTATTCATCGGAACAGGGAAAAAAAAAAACAGCATCATTGTCCCAGTTTATGTTTTTAATTAGGCTAATCTGAGGTTTTCAGCAGAGCCATACGCCTGGCATTTCGCCAGGGCCTATCAAAATACCGGCGGTCGCGCTCGGAGGCCCATGCGCGTCTCTGCGGGAGAACGATGGCGCGTAAATTCCGATCCGACGAGGGAGCGCGAGCGGGCCGCTCGAGCGGAGCCGCGGACGTTAAGATTTCACAGATCTTCTGCGGGAGCGTCGGAGCTTAGCCGCGGGCCGGGAGAGGAAATGTAGCGCTCAAACCCCCCCGGCTCGCGCTAAAACCTGATATACGCCTCGGTGCGGGTCGAGCATTTGAAGAATCTCTCCCCCCCCCCCTCCCCTTTTCCATCTGAAGGTTGCTCCATTATCCCAGACATATTTCACTGTCAACTTAAAATGTTTAAGGGGGGGGCTGGGACGGGACGGAGCGGGGAGCTTGGCGCCCCTCTGCACCGGGCAGCTGTGATTAATAAAGATCCTCTTAGTGTTCCGTGGGACGGGGGGTGAGAGGGCGGGGCAGCGCTGAGGGGTCTAGAGGGATGGGAGAGAGGAGCTGGCTTACAGCTCCCCTGTGCTCAGAGTGGAGGAGGAATGGGGGGGGGGGGGGTGCAGTGCTATGCTCATGGGCCTTAAACTAAGCGCTTGCGCTAGTGCACACACTGTCAGAAATAAAAACACACGTGCAGAGGTGCAAGCTGTAATGTACAAACACACACACGCACACACGCACACACACACGCACGCACGCACACACACGCAAATGCACAGGCACACACACATGCACACACACGTGCGCGCAAATGCACATGCGCACACACACATACACATACACAAAAGCATGCACACACACGCAGGCATGCATGCACACACACACATATGCACAGAAGCATGCACACACACACATGCATGCACACACATACGCATGCACACACACATACACACATACACTCACACACACATACACATGCACACAAACACACACATGCACACATACATGCACACACACATGCACGCACGCACGCACACACACACAAACACATATGCACACACACACAAATAGGCACACGCACAGGCACACACACACACACACGCACGCACGCATACACTCACACACACACAAACACACATGCACACAAGCACACACACACACAAATACGCACACGCACACACACACACACGCACACACACACACACACGCTGCCCTGTGCGTGACAGCTGGCGCTCTTGCAGGAAGCCCTGGGCCCGTCCCTGCTCAAAGTAAGATGTTCTCGTCTCATCCAGCACATTTGTTTCACATTAGCCTGGCACGGCACGCTGCTTTAGAGGTCGTGAAAAGCATGACTACAAGGCATTTCAGCACGGGGGGGGGGGGAACAGAGAAGGGCAGAGAGAGGGAGAATCCATTCACAAGGATACAGGCAGTCAGATCGTCTTCCAGAGCACACAGACGCTCTCGTACGGTACAGCGGAAAGACAGCCACGCACTCAGACGCAGGCCTTCGTTAAACCTGCAGCCTCATATCTCCTGTATTTTTCCATTCAGCCCGGCGTCTGATTAAAAGGAAAACTACTTCCTTTGACTGCCCCTGTGACCAATGAGACTCATCTCTACTGAAGCTGCAGCCACAACAAGCAGCGGAATATAACAGCTAAATAAATAAAGCTTTAAATTATGTCAACTGATTGGTCCCAAAGCTCTGTGTGGGCATGCATGTGTGTGTGTGTGAGCTCCCTAGTGCATATCAGAAGTAAATGACAGAATGGATGAGTTGGTGTTTAGAGAGTGATGGGCATGGGAACAGAGAAAATGACAGTGTGTGTGTGTGAGAGAGAGAAAGAGAGAAAGAAAGCATTGAGAGATAATCTCCTTTAAAATGCAAATAAATGTACTTGCTTATCAGCTATTTAGCGCAGTTTTGCTTGCCTACATTTGACGTGATACCCATTTATACCACCGAGTGTTTGCTGAAGTGTTCCAAGCACACACACACCTGAGGTCCTCTGATAACAGGCGTACCCCCTCGACCCCCCCCCCCCTCACCTGCACGCTCACCGCCCCTGGGCTGGGCAGCTCCTCGTCCGGCTTCATCTTGGAGCGCTTGTGGTGCATGGGGTCCCCGGTGCTGCTGACCGCCGACTCGCTGGTGGGTTTGCTCTGCGCGGACGCAAGAACGACACCGCGACGTTTCAAATTCACAGCGCGCGCTTTTGGAACATTTTCACAGCCCCGTCAGAGCGCCGTTCCAACAACAACACGGCTCAATCAGAATCCCGATTATATTCACTGACGGTAATCGACTAGACTTGCTTGTCAGAATATCTCAAGGCTCCATGTATTGAACGCAAGTAAACACTACTTAGTTCCATCCCTTGTCAGGTCTGTTGAAAAGATCTCTGGAAGTTTCTGGTCTTTTGCGAAAAACAATGGTTTACTGGTACTACGCACGGGAAATACAAACGTTCAGGAACCTATAGGACAAACATTAGCTAGTTTTGATGATGAAAGCTTGTCAGCCGCAATTTTTCTCGTTTATTGATGCAGTTTAAAGCTTAGCCTTAAGGAACTTAGCCTTATATATTTGTTGTGCTAGACAGCTAAGGTGTCTGTTAACATGTTTAAAACTACCTGTAGGCTAATATCTTGCATGACAATTCGGTGAGTTAGCTCAGACGTGACCACCAAAACAGCACAAATGGTGGGGTCCCACAAATGATCGCGATGACACAGAATCTGCAACACAACGGCTCTCTTTCCTCTTTGCTTCGGGATGCCCGGACCATGAGTCTGGCCTGGAACCCTCTCTCTTGGAGGGATGTTCCTCATTCCCAGCCAAGGTCTCCGGGAGAGTGGGGGGAAAAAAACACCGTGGGAGGATTTGGACAGAAAAGAAAAAATGTGGAAAAGGCGGGATTCCTTGGCCCCGTGGCGTACTCTCCCTGCCAGCCAACAGCCACACTGTACAGCATCTCTCTCTCCTTTTCCAGAATGTTCACTCGCAACCAGAACATTTTCCATTCAGTGACACAGGAACTCATCCAATGTGAGCCTCTGCCTGGCTTGGTGGAAAACCAAGTATTTTTCACTGTATATTTTGCATGTGGAAAGGGATAATTATAACAAAGGCAACATAGCTGATGTGGTTGGTTTCGCACGCCTCCTTGGGCTAGCAATGTTTGGTATTTTCTGGGTATGTCAGTATGAGAGATGGCCAGGGGTTCCATTTATTGCCTTTAATTGTTCTTTTACACTCCGGAAAGTGATAAATGCCAAGCATTTCACTTCCATTAAACTGAACCCCGCTGTCTATAATATCAGCCGTTCAAAATGGATGTTATTTTCAAGGCAGTGGACAGCGCAGCGTAATGGTTTGGGAAGAAGGATTGGTGCGCGAAAGCTCGGTTTCACGTATGAAATCTTTCTTGAGCCGCTTCAAAATATATATATTTTTTAAATACCAAAAAAAATAGGGGTGGGAGGAGGGGCCTGTTACCATAGAGATGCTTAGATACTGGGGAAAAAGAGAGAGAGGGAAACAAAAAAAAATAAAACAAATAATTTTATGCTTTCCTTATACTTCAACCACTACGTGCCATGAGAAATGGAGAGAGGGGAAATGCACTTAAATTCATCCATTGTGGAGGATATTCCAGTACACCCGCATTTCCTCATTCTAATGATTAATGGTGTCAGCGTTGGGATTTTTTTTTTTTTTTTTTTTTTTTTTTTGCTAACAAGCCCCTTGCTGTCCCTTTGGAATACTATTTTAAAGAACCATGCTGGCTGAAGACATGATGCAATGGAGCACCGCATAAGAAAAACTCCCAGGAGGTGAAGCTGCTAAGGTGGGCTGACTGTGACGAGATTATGTTTTATGTTTAATTTCCTTGTTTATGTCATCATCGTGCGAGCGATCAGCCATTACGCGCGGTAATGAATGGCGCCGGCGTTCGCGCGCCATCTCTCACCTGCGAGGAGTCCGTGGGGGCGGCGCTCCGCTCCGAAGACCCGAGGCCGGGCGGCGCCATGCCCGGTATCGGCCGCTGGGTGGCGAACGCGGGCGCCGGGTGGATGAGGGGCGGGCTGTGCCCGAACGCCGATCCCACCATCCCGGGCTGCCGGCCAATGAGCTGCTGGTGCATCTGCAGCGCCACGGGCGTCGGGGGGTAGGCGAAACTGAGCGCTGGGCTGGAGGCGGGAGAGGGTTGGCGGTAAGGAGAAAGAGTGGAGAAAGGGATAAGAGACGGCAAGAAAGAGGAAGATACATATTCCAGGTTGATAACGTGCTCGCCGATGCCCTTCAATAACTGAACACACAGTAGTGTGGTGGCATGCTCATGTTAATAGGTATGCGTGGATAAATGCATTTGTGCTAGTTTAGAGGGATGTGTACAACGGCATCCTTATTGCGCATTCTTTAGCTTTTCGCTACGCCTCGTTAGTTTCATATGATAAATAACACCGGACGTCAGGAGACCTGGTATTAATTAAGAGCATTTTACAAGCTTGGTAAGTGGCACCCCTTGCTATGCCTGGATACCCTGGCAATCGTTTTTACAAGTACTGCAGTTTGTACACCAACACGGTGCAATTCCCAAGGAGGCCGAGAGGGAGGGAGTGGGAGACACGGTGAGTAGATCATTCCGGATCATTCATACTCCCTGGAGCCGTTCTCTCACAGGGCACAGAGGCAGTAACAGAGCACTGGAACTGATTCAATCCCCTCGAGAAACAAATAAAAAACTCTGCCTCATTACCAGGTAAACAGTGCGTGTGTTTTACTGTGGTGTGTCCTTTATCTAGCATAGCTTACGGAAGCCAAAATCGGGCTGGTGTATGAACAGAAGATTCAGTTTGTTCAGGGGAGAGCCATGTTCTATCCTGGAGAAACGTTACTAGTTCCAGAGTTTTCTCAAAATTGTGATGTCCTAGACCCTCGAGACCTCTTGAAAAAAAAAAAAAGAATCCAGATACGCAAGCACATGGGGTGGAGCTTGTGGTAGGCTGAATTAGAACCATTATGACCAAAGTGCTGTGGTTTGAATCCCAAATGGTTCTTCAGGCTGTCATGAAGCTCATATCAGGCAAGTGAAGAAGGCATCAATCTTGAACAGGCTTAGTGAACCTGAGCCATGGGGAGTGGTGCCACCAGAGATTCCACACCTCTGACTGTTTTATATTGTTGCGATTGGTTGTTTTAGGCGGTTAATCGCTTGTCTGGAATTTAAGGTTGTGGAGACTCCAGCCATTTTGGATCTGGGTGGAGCAGGCAGGCTACCTCTCATAACCACAACTGTGGGGAAATTTGAATAGGAGTACTCGAACAAACGAGTGTACAGGATCAATGTCATCTAATTGGCTCAGCATGGAAAAGAACGGAACCACCGCCCTGGAGCAAGGAGACACCAAGGTGCGAACAAGATGCATCGGTGGCCGAACCAAGCCCCGGGGATGATTCCAGAAACACCAGCGCGTCCGGCTTGATAAAAGTCCCCCCGGCGCGCGAGGGGTCCCCATTCGTTCTTCCGACTCGGCCGAGGCTAAGTTGTTCCATACGTCTGCTGATCTTATTACCGGCGGAGTGGAAATCAATGGTGCGAGATGCGCCCGCGGCCCCGCCGCTTGTCCTATCACTCATTCGCTGGTGGGGGCCGCGGAGCGGAGCCCATCTCGCCGCTGTCACCGGCCCCGCATCCCGGGGCCCCGCGGCCGTGACTGATCGGCCTCCCCCTCCGACCGAACACTTTCGATCAGTGATCAATCGCTCCCGGCGAATGACGGAGCGGCTCCTCTCCTACCTGCGATCGCCGCGCCTGTGCGGCACCTTGATTGACGGGCGTTGTTGCCGCGGCGCCGGTCGCCGCGGTCCCCTCTGACAGAGCCGCGCCCACAAAGGTCCCCGGCAAAGGAAAGCGAACGGGCGCTCTGGGGCGATGATTGAGGGGTTCTTTCTCGACCCGCTCACGCAACGCACTTTGCCTACATTACTCCCGCAAATGGCCTGCCATTCATCCAATGGAGCGACGTCTCGAACGTAAGAAAAGTACAATCGATACACGCCATTGGATCTTACAAGAAAATGAATAAATATTTGAACTACGCCCACTTTCTTTTTTTTAAAGGCCTATCCATACTCATTCAAAGACCTGCAAACAATATGTGCATTACTCAGAACGGCAGTGACAGAGTCCCCTACAGACACTTCCTTTGGTGGTTGGTGCTCTGCGATTAGACTTCCTTAATCCTCTCAATGGCCGCCTCCTTACAAATACGCAAAATCAAAGGGCCCTGGCACTCAGTCTGCCGACTGCTACAGGAGGCCCGTAATGCAATTACTCCCAGGCTCCATGCCGTTGATCTCGTTTCCTTTATTTTTTTGTTGTTTCCCGGGCCCTAGAAACATGCCGAACAAGAATTTCTGAGCATGATTTATTTGCCGGGATTAAGTGAATAAATAAAGGTGAAGTACTGATGAAAAAAATCCTTGTCTGGTAATCGCTCGTAATGTGCAGACCAAAGCCAAGTAAAGAATCATTTTTCAACTTGAATTTGAAGCAGACTTCAAATTCGAGATTAGAAAGGCAGTAATTTACCCCCGAAAGCTGGGCTTCACAATGTAATTGAATGCTCAGGTTGTGTATCCCAAGCAATAAAAATAAAAAAGAAATAGTAAATCTGTCTCTCCCAATCACAGTCAAGGAGGTCCTGAAATATACTCACAATCATTTGTTCTGCTCGAGTGATGAAACAAGTGAATTCAACTAATGACTGTGATAATTGGTCCAATTTACCCACTCCATCAAACTGATGTATGGGAAAACAAGGAAGAAATTCAGGACTACAGACAAGAATGAAATGTTGCCTTTAAAAGAACATTTGGATAAAGCATGTCCTGATCGCCTGACCCCTCCTGTAGAGAGCTGCTAGTTTACCCTAGCAGCAGCACACAAGGGCCTGCGTTCTCTGAAACCGCCAAAGTCTGACACAGGCCTGACATCCCAACACACAGCAGGGGGGAGATGTTCATTTATTACCCTGCTTCCAGTCCCCTCCCCCTCCCCCTCCTCCTCCCCCCTCCCATGGAAGAGAATGAAGGAGGTGCTGGGAGTGCGTCCTCCTGGTGCGGGAGCAGGTGTCGTCGCTCGCGGCGTCCCTCAGCCGCCCCGTGGGGTCTGATGGACGGCCCCACCGCCTGCAGATGGGACTTTCTCGTGTGCGCTGTCCCCGACCTGAGGCCTGTGCAGACCTGACCTTTGGGGCCTGAGCAGACCTGACCTGGGGCCTGTGCAGACTCGACCTTTGGGGCCTGTGCAGACCTGACCTGGGGCCTGTGCAGACTCGACCTTTGGGGCCTGTGCAGACCTGACCTGGGGCCTGTGCAGACTCGACCTTTGGGGCCTGTGCAGACCTGACCTTTGGGGCCTGTGCAGACCTGAACTTTGGGGTCTGCGCAGACCTGACCTTTGGGGCCTGCGCAGACCTGACCTTTGGGGCCTGTGCAGACCTGAACTTTGGGGCCTGTGCAGACGGCCGTCCCATTGTCCTCCATCCCATCCCCCCCCCCCTCCAGCCCCGTCCTTCTTCCCAGCCGACGCCACCTCTTCACCCGTTCTCCTCCCTTCCCCTCTCATCCCACATGAAATATGACTCCGCCGTCCAGTTAAGGTAAGCTCTCCGCGCTTGACGGAGGGGACATTAATCAGGAGATGCATATCAGTCGAAGGGGGAGGGGTGCGGGTGAGATTTGTTCACACGCTTCCCCCCTAATAGCGGATTTCATGTTCGGTGAGAGCCCTTGCCTGTTCCCTTCAATTTATTTTCCGGCGAGCCGTTCATTCATCACTCCCCTCGCGAGGAGTCTGCGCTCCCCTCATTCTTTCACTCCTTACTTCTCCCTCCCTGTCATTCTCTCATGCCTCCTCTTTCTTCTTGTTTTTTTGTCCCATTCTCATTATTTCTATTTCTCTCACACTCATTCTTTCAGTAGTCCTGCTCTATTTTGTTTCGTGCCACTTTTGGAAAGGACACATTTACGGTCTGCGGCAATGGCGGCTTCTCTCTTACGTCACATTGTGTGCTGCGTTAGCCTAGCATACACCCACAGTCGGTGTGGCTTAGCTCACGTTTTACATGCTACCCAATTACATTTATACAGCTGGAATTTTACTGAGGCAACGCAGATTATGCCATCTACTTAACCACAACGCTAGGAGTTCCTGGCGTGAGGATTCAAAGCATACATTTCCCACAATCACGCGGACGTGCTGCGTAATGTGACTGCTTGTAAGATTGGTCTTTCATCTGTCAAGAACCGACCGGCCCTTTGGAGATTTTAGGGAGGGTAACTGGGTAAGAGGGGAGAAGTCCTTCCCCCAGAGGCTGTGGCTGAGTGACACATGGGATTCGCGAACAGCAGCACAGGGTCACGCCCAGGACCTCTGCGAATCTCTGAGAGTCGAGTGGACGGACAGTATGCGAGACAGGGGCGGGTCTGGGGGGTTGCAAACACTGGGAAACTGGCTGGAAACCCATTGGAAATGGGGCCGTTTCACTTCCTGGTACAACTACAGGGCATAGGGTGGTAGAGGGCTGGAATTGGGATGTGTCCTACAGCGAGTGCCTTTTTAACTCAGATACTCCAGACAGATAAATGCGCAGTCAAGGGCAGTGTACATGCGCAGACAAAGCTATATGCCTGTTTGAAGCTGTGGCTTGAAGTGTGGGGTGTGTGTGTGTGTGCGTGTGCGTGTGTGTGTTTGAGGGGTTTGGAGGTTAAGGCACAGGGGAAGGCTGACATAGCCCAGACTATGACTAACACAGCGTTTGGATAGTGGTGGGGGTGGGGGGGTGACCATGGAAAAGCAAAAAGGGGCTTTGAGGGGTTTTGAGTCAACAGTCTGGGAAGATTTTAAACCACAGCCAGGGCCTTTAGGAGGGGGGTGTGTGGCTCCGTACAAGCTGTGTGGTATATGGGGTCAGAGAGTTGCCTCACAGTGAAGTGGGCCAAAGGACTTAATCAAATAAGTGCTTATAAACCTGAGGCAGGAAAAAGTATATATAGTAAAATGTGCCCTATCATACTTGATTTACCCCTAACATTTAACAGTTTAGTCTGTCTCTGAAGGCGGGTTCAGGCAGGAGTTAAGCTGTAGAGGAGCGGGGGGGAGGGGGTCGGGCAGCTGTGGAGCTGGCCTCCCCAGGGGGCCGGACGGCCCGGCGGGCCCAGAAGCCCCGCTCACCTGATGGCGCCGGCGGACAGGTGGCCGTAGGAGCCGCTGGTGGAGGAGCTGGAGCGGGAGTTGTTGAGGATGGTGACCAGCGAGTTGGGAGAGGTGCGGATCATGGTCTGGAGGTCGAAGCTGTGGTCCGACAGCGGCGAGATGGGCAGCGCCCGCTTGCGGCTGGGACGGGCCGAGAGGCGGGGGCTGGGGAAGCGCGACCCTGCGAGGGGAGAGAGGGGCGTGTCTGTTAAAAAGGGGAGGGGGGGGGGCAGTACACGGTTGAAAGCACTCGAGCGGTACCCAAGATTAAAGGCAACAGAACTATGCCATTACTTTCAGAGTTCCATAGCATTGCAGGGGGGGAAATTACTGTAATAATATTTTCGTGACTTTCTCTGACTGCGGCTGCTGACGCTGATTCTGTTCATAACTTTTCATATTTAGCATTTTGCTCTACAGTCATTCGAGTCTGCTGATAATCTTGCAAAGAAACAGATAAGAAATAATTTATGAGAACTAGATAAAACGGCATCAAACAGAGCTTTCATTGTACCAAGAAGTGCTGAGACTCCTCACGTTGAATCAACAGTCTTTAATAATCCAGCCAAATCCCCTCGTCCTGTTCTTTCCCACATTTGGGTGGAGGCATTCCTGTTCCTGCTTGTTGCTGCACACGCATATCCACCCAATCACGGGACAGCTTTCCTCTCCACTTAAAACATTTTTACCCTTTCAAAGTGGCTTGAGCCCTTGGGGGGGATGAGCCATTACACTTCAGAGCTACAGGACACAGAACCCGATGGGTCTCAATGGGAAATGCATAGATAGGTCCCATTTCCAAGTTCATATTGTCCTCCCTCTCCACCCCACCCCTTTTGTTGGCAGCTCTATGGCCCATTCACCCATCACGAGAGCCAGGAGAATGAGCCAATCAGGAGAACAATAGCGCCCTGCTTGGCTGGGCCCTTCAGACTGGCCTGGGGTGTGATTTTAAGAGCTCTTCCTCCTTGTTGAGGATGCGCTTTGCATTTTCGGCTGCAGAGAGGGACTAAGGTGAGTGAGTGAGAGAGAGAAAGAGAAAGAGAGAGAGAGAGAGAGAGAGAGAGAGAGAGAGAGAGAGAGATGGCAGCATCACTGTGAGAGCAGCTGACCGGGCCACCATCAAAAACATGCTGAAAAATTCCCTTTTCTTTCATGGAGTTACACCTGGTCATAACAGACTAACAGGATCTCTGGGGCTTTATGTTCGAAAAATTACTCAGAGATTAGATTGGCTGTTCCAGCCAATAAATCAAAAAAGTACACAAAACAAAATCTTCACCTGGGTGTGAATATAAACATGGCTGCTGCATATCTACACATCGCAGGACAAGGTTACTGGCCATGCTAAAACTAAATTCAATTTCATTTCAGCTCGGCTTCCCTTCTCAAAAGTGTGACTGTGCTGAATGGCTTTCAATGTTTCTCTTTTCATTTTCAAAGCTGCAACATAAAAAAAAAGCAACAGACAGGGCATAGTGTGCATTCAACGCAAAACCCCATATACTGTACGGCTAAAGACATTACTTTTGTTTTCTTTTCACTCCTAGATGTCACAAATAAACAAAAAAAAAACTGAAAAGTATAAATAAGAAAAGAAAAATGGGAGCGCTGGGTTTTGTGTGGGGAGTGACACAATGGCTTTGTGACTCAGACCCATTTTTGAGTTTTTTTTTTTTTGCAGGCAAACAAAACCACATTACGCCAATTCTTCCCCCTCTCCGGCTCGTCTGACACATTCAGCGATTACAGCCCCGCAATTCAGATGTAAATCAGCGTATATGTGCCACGATGTGGCTGCGAGCTCGCTGCTGTGCGTCTGTCTTGAATGTATCGCGCTAGCAGGAGAGGAACACCCCCTGCATTGTCTCAGTTGGCCTATATAGAACTGTGCTGCTCGCTTCTGATAAATTTGCAGATTCTTTCAAGTAACAATTTCAAAGGGGAAAGGAATCCACAAGGCATGTTCTCATAGATTTGTGAGCACACGTGCGCAATGGCTAATTGCATAGAAAATATGACTTTATAGTCAATATACAGTAGTTGGATGCAAAGGACCTAACCCGGTCGTGCTTGGAATGTTTATAGCACTAGCCAGAGAGCAAATATTCTTAAACGTCCATATAAATTGCGGCAGGCAGAGATCAGATACAGAAGCACCGTCAATCTCTATAAATATTACTTTCACTGAATGGAAGTCTTAAGGCCAAACCTTTTTCCTTAAGCTTAGACTGTGGCCACAGCCACGGTGTTATAAAGGATTAATAAATAGTGCATAGACATATATATTAGCTCTATATAAGTCATTAATAATATGCTAGAGCTAGAGTTGACCTGGATAAGCCAGAGATAATGGCATTAATTAACAGAACACAGCGTTTTTTCTTTGAAACCATTGTGTTCTCAACGATGACTTCTCTCACCAGGTTTGAGGCAGGTGTCTGTCACCTCTCCTCGAAACTGGTAGGGGTGAGGTTAGGGGTGGGGCTAGGGGCGGAGAAAGTAAGGGTCCCGCCCTTTCTGCGAAGACTGCCCCCCGCCCACCTGTGATGGACCGGCTCCACTTGTGGAAAATTAGGTGGAGGGCGGAGGAGGTGTCCTGTGGCTGGCTAACCCCATGGGAACCCTGTTTATTAATGTGCGGCTATATGATAAATTGGCAAACCGGAGGAGCCGGAGAAAAGGGAGCCCGGCTCCGTACCCGAAGCGCTCCTCTCATTTTCCCCTTGATTTATGGACGGGACGCGCGGTTAGGCGGGAGCGTCATTAATTCAAGCGGACAGGGAGACCTCGGACAGGAGAGACGGACAACGTCGACAAATAAAAAAATCCGCACTGCCCTCAGCCGCCTCCCCTACGCCTCGGTCGCACAGCGCACTCCGCGCGCGGAATGATTTCCGCAAAAAACAAAAAACAAAAAAAAAAAACACAACTCACTGGAACAAGTAATGCTGTTGTTAATATTTATTAGACCCGTGCCTCTGAAGTGATTATCGTCACGCCATATTAAGCCGGTGCTGGCGGAGCCGGTGTTCCTTAGATTTATTCAGCTTGTGTTGAAACTATCAGTGTCAACACGCAATAACCAATCTCATTAGGAGTGGCTGGCCATATATTCGCCGTGACAGTAGAACAATGTCCAAACGGTTTCGGCGAATACATTTAAGCAGCTATCGGAACTACGGATGCTGATCGCACGAAGAGGGATTTTTTCACACTTACGACGTTCAGCTTTGATAAACCACACCTGACGATGACACGTTAAAGAAAGCCACAGGACAGAAAAAAATTTAATTATACATAAATATGAAATTAATATTATTATATATTAACAATGAAATGCAGAATATCTCAAAAACATAAACACAATGAATACAGCGCATTAAAAATAATTATGTTAAATGCGTTAAAAAGGGTGGCAGGAAACAACTGTTGCCATGATGAGTCATCCCAGAAACTTCTTGTGAAAGAACTTTTTCAAATAGAGATGTTAGAGATGTACAGTAAGAGTCAAAGAAAATCAGTGATTAAAAGCTCAAAGAGGGAGACAATGGACCATTAAAACACAAACAGCCAGGAGAGGTCTATCGCTCCATTACAGAAGATCTCTCTTTAGGTAATTATACTGATGAGAGTTACACTCCAACCCCAGTTATTACCGAAAGCCTCTTGATACAGAGCATTCTTTAAAAATACATCTTGATTACAATGAAAGGGAGCTTTAAAGTGTTAATTTTCCTGGCTTGGAACACACATTGTTAAAACGCTGATGAGTTATTACCAGCCATGATCACAGACGATTCGAATTTAAAAAAAGCCAACATCTCCATTTAAATTTTGCCCCTAATTGTTTTGTTTCAGTCTATTAATCTAAAACACTGACACAGAAGAAAGGATTTTTACAGTGATGAATGGTGGGACATTCCAATTCCCACTTAATAGCAATTAATTTTCTGATACCCATGCAAGTTTGGATAGTTTTAATTAGTTTGTATGGAGTAAAAGGGTACTTCACGCCCGGGCTCCATGAAAGCAGACACTGACTGACTAAATACATTCTCATCAAAGAGAAAAGGGTGAAGCTGGCCGACCTTCCTGCAAATCAGTGTGCATTTAATTTCCTATTTACACTTTAAAATAACTCATTAGCATAATACTAGTATATGCATAGCCCTACCCAGCATATTAAGACAATAGCTCATTTAAATAATTCCGAGGAATAACACAATTTTTTCATTTCTTTTACCATTTTGCCTGTGTCTCCACAAACTGTATATTACAGTGCTCTCAGTGGACAGGGTAGTCCTATGGAATTCCAGAGTTCTGTTCATATCAAGGCCTCAGAAACATTCCCACGCAAATCTGCATAGCAGGCAGGTTTCACATTGCATTACTACCACAAATTCTCCATCGGAATTTCATACAATTGATTATAGATGTAGTAACATCCATTGTAACGCAGACAGGAAAAATTCAGGTCAGATAAAAATGGATTTTTTCCCTGACAAAAAGTATATGTTTGCTAATAATAACCAAGCACGATAAAGAGTGGATCTCTTTGACACTTTCATATTACAAACCTGATTCCTGAGGACTTCGTTTTAAATTATGGTCATTATGTACAGTAAGCATCAGTTGCATAAAAAAAGCCGTTGCTTATAAGATGCGTTTTCCACCCCTCCATTCCTCCATAAATGTCAATGTTATTTTTAGATCAGAGTAGGTGTCAATCATAAACAACGCATGTGCTATTTTTGTGCTTTTTTAAATTGCATGCAATAATTATGAGTAAAATGGAATGCGTCTAATGTAGTGGTCTCATCAAGCTGCTTTAAAGGCATCCGCTTACTCGATAAGAAAAAGGGCCAAGGAATGCATCTGTTTTCTAAATGTGTTGTTGCAATTATGGTTTTCATCTTAAAAGACCCTTTGACCACCCCACCCCCATCCCCTTGCCAAAATAAAATTCCAACTAATTTCAAGGAAGCCTTTGAAGTTGATAAGCACTTTGTAGGGGCCATGGTGTGCATGCTGGACAGGCAGGACGGTGAGGCCCGGTCTAATTTGAATACGAGCTTAGCTTTGCATGCGACTGTTGACCGTGACTCACCCTCCATGGCCTGCAGGTACTCCATGTGCAGGGCGCTGGTCCCCGCCCCGGCCGTCGATGCCACGGAGGGAATGATGTCGGCGTAAGGGCTGCGGTGGCCCGCCAGCAGCGCCATCTGGTGGTAGTACTCCGCTGTGGTCAAACCAGTGTGGGGAGCTGGGGACAGGGTTGGACATGAATCACACAGCGAAGATGCCAGGAGGATACGGAGGAGGGGAGATGATGAAAAAGATGAGCAGGGGCCTGTGGAGGATTGGTGTTCCAGAACTGAGAATGCAAACTGACCTTTAGTTTATCAAATATAAGTTTAAATCCTACTGAGGTATGATGAAACATTGCTGTAGTGCTGCTGCTCGCAGTAACCTATCTGAGAACATTCATGAACTTTTTGTCACTCTGTATAAGAAAAAACGCTAAATGTATGTAATGAAATTAAAACAAATTTTCATGTTCAGTACCATCTCTTTATTGTACTAGGCTGTTAGTACTGTACATAGTAAAACAAGTGAGAAATTGAAGTTTTGTGACCTTGTGACCTTCCAGATAGTGTTAAAATCACTACACAGTGATACAAAATGGCTTTTAAAAAAACACGAACATATCCCAGCATCATAGCTCAATTCCATTTTTTGTGGTCCTCAAAAGATTTGGATTTTCACCATTCTGTTTTCTCTTTTCTGTTTGTTTATCTTGTTTTCTCCTTTCCTTTCTTTTTACTTTTCTCATTCTGGTGTGCCTGTGTGTATGTGCGTGCATGTATGTGTGTGTGTATATGTGTGTGTGTGTGTAACTGCGCGCATGTGTGTGTATATGTGTGTGTGTGTGTGTGTAACTGCGCGCGCTTGTGCATTTGTGTGTGTGTATGTGTGTGCGTGTGTGTGTGTGTGTGTGTGTACACGCGTGCCTCTGTGGTTCTTGCAGCCAGAGAGGCTGCCGGTGTTATCATGAGACGCAGAGCTGCTGGAGACAGATATTCAACCTGCTCTTCCTTCCACTACTTAAATCCAAATAAAACAAAGCTCAAACCTGCCCAGATCTGCATGCATAAAGAAACAGTATCATGTTTTTCCCCCTCTCCCTCTCTCTCCATCTCTGCCTTTTTTCTCCCCCTTCCTTAGTAATAGAGAGCTAAGTCCTTGAACTACATCCTAAAAATAAACATCTGGCATCGTGCATCGGTATGCAAATATTGTCACCAAGAAAAGGCAAAAAAAAAAAAAAAAAAAATGGAGGGAGCGGAAAAAAGACTGATACTGTGATTCTGGATGCAAATGGGAAATCAGTTTAGCCCCATAAAGTGTTACGGCTAATTCCAGTTTTTAAAAAAAATAAAGAAGCAAAAATAAATAACTGAAAGAGGGATGAAAGCCCCGCTCTAAAGACCGGTCTGTATGCACGCAATATGCGTCTCTGATTGGTTCTGCCAATATAAGGAGAAATTCCAAATTAATTCGTTTTGGGTATTATGTCTTTGGGGGGGGGAGGATTTCTTAATTGTCTTCCTTTTTCCGCCTTAAGTGTGGCTCTGGATTGAACCGTGATGTGTCTCATTCTCCGCTCGCACACAGATGGGGCTTTGCGGAATTCTAAATCAAAAGATCCCTGGCACCGGCACACAGATTGGGGCCATCTCTATGGAACTTCAGTGGGGGGGGGGGGGGGGGGGGGCAGGAAATAAGCCTTACGCCCGGCGACTCTGCGTGTTTTCAGACCCACGGGGTGTTCTATCAGCAAAACAGTGGGATGAAAATGCTGATGAAGTGTGTTTGGATTCAAAAGAGAAGGCGAGAGTGAGTGAGAGAGAAAGAAAGAGAGAGACAGGGAGAAAGAGAGAGAGAGAGAGAGAGAGAGAGAGAGAGAGAGAGAGAGAGAGAGAGACAGAGCGGGGATGGCGGGGGGCAGGGGGGAGGGTACTCCGAGCGATTCTCTGTAACGTCACGTCACGCCGCGCGCCGTTACTCCTCCTTTCATCGAGCGCGCGTCTGGCACCGCGCTGTCATCTCAAATCAAGCCTTCTTTGTATTTTATTCATTTGTTTCCATTTGTTTTTCGCGACAGCCACAGGGACGCGCATCTGTGGACGACAGCTAACATGACTGAAGCGGTTTGAGGACTGCGGGTGAAACTCTGCTGTGTCTGTTTTAATTTTCCATTACACAGAGATGAGGGGTAGCTACCTGCACCGCTCTACATCTTACACCTGAAAGTGAACTGTGAGCGAGGACAAACCACAGTGCTTAGTTACTCAGACACCGAGTCCCACCAAAATTACTCCTTCATTGGCCCTAAATTGTAAACTTCTTCTATATTTACAGAATGGTTCACATGCATGGCAATTAAATATAATTATAATGATGTGCTGTGCATGAATACAAATAGTAATTAAAAAACATTTTTTTTATATTGTTCCACAATCCATCCAATCAATGGTAGTAAGTGATCAGCTTATGCTTCAAATTACACTTAGTTTTCATTTTTTATTTTACAGAATAATACATAACCTTCGGTTATCAATGTAATGTGAATGGATATATTTTAAACCATTATATTATTGCCAATTTCAATAATTGAGCTAAAACCAAATTAAGGAGTCTTTAACTCAGTTATGTTAAATGCCATTTTCAAGGTTTTGATTAAACATTTACAACTGAGATCAATCAAACAAAATAAAATCACGACAACACTGCAACCACTGAATTACACTCAATTTCTAACAAAATTGTTGCCTTACAAAATTTCTATACATTAATAAATTAAATGCTATGTTGGCATTTGTCCTATTTCAACTAAACCATACATGACACAGCATTCTGTGCCATTATATGCATATGCTGCACACTGGCCATGACCAGCACTTGCACACAACCATGTGTTGGTGTTCGACTCACTGTTTATACAAACTGACAACAAATGAGAGCTCTGAAACTTTCATAGCCAACCATTTAATGTGCTTTTGGCTTTTACACCCATTTTCCTTTTGCAGAGCAGGAGAGCTGGAACGTTTGTCTGCAGAACGGCTGTTTGAGAACATTACTGTGTGAAAACAACCTTTAAAGCTGCTCACAGCTAACGCTAGCACGCTGCAGGCCTAGGGGCTGACTGAGGGTCCTTTATGGACCAGGCCTAACACTATGTTATGTAGACCAGGGTGGTTGAGAGCGACAGCGTAAATGAGTCTGTCACCAACAGATACATAATGTCTGTGATGGCAGCAGGACAAATAAACACAGAGGAGCACAATAATCCTGTATCATTCCAGAGTCCCCCTCAGCAACCGAGTCCAGACAGGAAATGGGGGATGACTATGATCCATCCCAACAGTGGCATTCCCTCTTCTCTTCCTCATCTATCTATCTGGACATGTTTACCTTACCTTTCCTTATTCATACATTCTCTCCCCCCCCCCCCCCACCTCCCACCCCCATCCCCCACATAAGTTCTAGCATGGCTCGTCTCGCCATGCCTGTGCAGACTCGGCCCCTTTGAAGGATGAGTGGAGCTGGGAGAGTCGCAGCCATCCGGCTCCTTTCCTGCCTTTTTGTGCAGGGGAGCGGGGCGCAGGTAGGGGGGTAAGGGGGGATGGGGGTGGGAGAGAGGTAAATCGGGCATGAATAGGGGGCTTTCTGTGTGGGAGCGGGTTGTCTAATTAGATCAGGTTTTACAAAGAGGGTGGGGCGGGGGCTGGGGGGGGAGGACAGCCTGCATTCTTCCACAGGGCCAGCCCCTACTTAAACCCCCTTACCCCTGACCCCCACCCCCCCTGTTCTCTCTTTCTCTTACTTTCCTGACTCAAAAACGCACTTGAGAACAATGGCGAGGGCCTACTCTAGCCTCAGACATAATGCAGGAGCAGAGGGGAGACAAAGAGCGCTATTAGTTCATGGCCGTTCCGCGACCGCGGACGAGGCCCAAGATCCCTCCAGACGCACTCGAAATGCTTCCTGAGTGCTCGAGCTGAGCGGTTTGGATTAGCTCGCTATCGCTCAAGCATCCGCAGTGTGCATTGGCAACCCGGTCCGCTCACTTGCTATAAACATGTTCATTTACATGAACACAAAAAAAGGTTAACCGCTAAAAACGACTATCTCTTTTCCCTCAAACACAATCAGCAGTTTGGAATTTGCCTATTACATGAAAAGCTCTGCCATATAGGACAGGGAGAATCTGGAACAGAAATGAAGAATGTCGAATCACTAAAGAAATCTCAGGAGTCCTTTGAGTGGTCCTATTCAGTGTATCGTGTAGACGAGTGTCTGTATGGGGGTCTTTCTAAGGGAATTTGGTGGACATGGGCTTTCCCTATGCATATTTTGTACAGTTGGTACGAAACTGTGAACAGCTGGAAGGAAATGCTCTCTGAAACCCTCCCTCCCTGGGTGAAGTTATGACCAATCACACATCACCCAATGGGAAAACCTGCCATTCTTGACACGGGTAAGATTCCAGACTATGGGGCGCATCACTGCAGTGAAAACCTGTGCATTAGGCGAACGTCCTGCTATACTGCACATATTGCTGCACTATATTCAGCTACGTAGCACCCATGATTCAAGCACTATGCCCTGACCATTATAGTGATATCCATTAGGTGCTGAATGGTCTATTTTCAGTTGTCACAGCTCTCTGGTGCAGGCCACTGAGCCATGGCTGAGTACTCACTGAGAGGTCAGGGGAGCAGTCCCATGTGAAACTGGGGTCCTTCTGTAATTGAGCTCCCACCTTCAATTACACCCCAATCCATGAGAAGGGCTGTGCGACCGCGAGTCTTTAAACAACAGAGCCTTTAACTGATTTCCCACATTGCACCTATGTCAGCAGACCCCTTCGCACCCCCCCCACATGAATCTAAGAGCACCTGAGACCACTGGGCTGAAGTTTCACTGCTGTGTCTCACTGATGCTCCTCAAAAAGCGTTGAAGAAGTATGGGAACAGACAAACCTTGAATATACACACACATATCTCTGTCCAAGATCGACCCAAGGGACATGCGTGTAACTGAACGGCTGTGTCCTCTGACCACAGAAGGGAGCTGCTTTTCTTGTATTAGTGCAAATAGTGATTAAGTCTTTGGAAGAAGGAATGATAGTTTGGAAATGAATCAGAACCAGCAATTAACCAAAATAGAATCGCCAATTAAGACACGATAGACAATTACCCAAGGAAAAATCACCAGTTGAATCAGAACAGATGATTAACCAAACTAGGTTGCCAATTCAATCAGATTAGACATTTAACCAAACTAGAAAGGGCAATTATGAATAATGAGTCAATTAGAACGTAAATCAGGGGTCTGCAACCACGGTCCTGGAGATCAAGGTTTTCACCTAAAGATTCAGCAACCAATTCAGGCTGTGTAACCAAACAGGTTATGTAACCAACTGCTTTAGTGGAGCAATTCAAAGCGTTAAATGGCAACGGGGATCAGTAGGACCTGCGACTCTCCAGGACCAGGGTTTCGGGTCCCTGTAGGGGACTGGGCGTGTGCGGGACGTCGCAGGGCTCACCGTCGGCGGGGCTGAGGCCCCGGGCAGCGGAGATCATGGAGAGGGAGGGGCTGCTGTGGAGGGAGCGGATGTAGTCCATGTAGGGGTTGATGTAAGGGTGCGGCGGGTTGAACGGGGACTCCGCCCCCACCGACGGGTTCCGGTGGGGCGAGATTCGGATGAGGGAGATGTCCGAAAATGCCGGGCTGCCGGCCAGCGACGGGGGTCTGGAAGGACAAACAGAACAAAAAACGGGTGAAAGGGTCATCCACAGACATCATGCATAACTTGGTTATGGGTTGTTAATATTGTGTTATAAATAACACTTCAAATGAAGTTCCATGATGCCTGGGCAAGCTACTACAAGTTACAAACACAACTCCATCACCATGGACAATGAATCTACAATTTGTGACAATGAGACAAAATTGCCTCTAAGATATATTGATAACTGAATAATAATTGTTGCATTTGTATTTACTGAACATATTCAAGCTCCAGGCTATTGGGCTCCTAGGAAATCCCGCCCCAGCGTAGCTGTGGTGTGGAAACATAACGTGCAAAGCGCAAGGGACGTGTTCACCGCTGCATGGAAACAGACTTTTGCTTCTCTTCTAGTTCAAGGCTTTCAGAAGCCTAGTAGGATTCAGAGATTAATCATGTCACAATTTCTCTCCTGCCATCTATGTGGCTCAAAAAAGACTCCCATAGAGACCTATATTTCCATTGATCACTTCTTTTTCATATATCAAAGTCTGCTTCCACGGGTAAGTCTTACTTGGACATGAGTAGAACTGTGCTTTTCGTACGACTACCCATAATTCCCAGCTGTACGATACATGTATTCAGCTGCTCGAGTGAGCCAGGCAATCCAGAGAGTAATGGTTTTTCAAACTGAAAAATCATATAGATATTACCCCTGAAAAATGGCTTTTATTGCTGAGAAACACAAGCTGTGTCACATTTGGAATTTTACGCCACTGAAACCCAAAGTCAACAGTCATACCACACATTTCCACAGCAATTCACAATTTGTTACGGAACCCAAAAAATCACCACATAAAACCATGCCAGCCTGAGAAAAAAAACATCCATTTCCTGTTTTAATTGCCTAAAGAGGTTACAAAATCTCTATATAATGATGGTCTTGAAGACAAGAAGCAATCCCATCAGGAAACCATGAATCCCAAGTGTCAAAACACATAAAAGATATGTTCCGCGATTAAAGCTTATTAGACGTTTGGCTGAGCCGATCGATGTGACCCCGCCTGGACGGAGCCAAGGCAAAAGCACTCGAGAGAGAAGGGCGCTGGGAAGGGAAAGTTCGCTTTGGAGTTTGGCTTGACGTGACCTTGGCGACGGACTGGGACCGGAACAGCCCAATTACACCCCAACACATCCCCAGAGCTCCAGCTGGCCTCTCACTTCCACATCACAGGCCTGCAATTAAAGAGCCCCGGTCTGGGACCTGTTATACAGAGCCAAGGACAGACAGCAAGAGTGTACACACATGTACGGTCATGTGCGCACATGCACACACGCCAAGCACATGCATGTGCACGGATGCACACGTGCGCATACACGTACACGAACACACCCGCCCAAATAGATTTTTCACTGCTCAATATTTTTTTCGGTATTTAGCTATTTCTGTAAGCAACACCCAGTAATCACCAACCCATCGGCCAACAGTATTTACTTTACCGCGATGCAAATGTGGTTCAAAATGAAAAATTCACTTTACTGTAGCACAGAATTATATGTTTTCAAGAGAGTAATCTGTAGCTCCCAATTGTTATTTTGTCCATGAAATGTCACTTTATATCATAATAGCTAAATCCAGGAGATTGTTGGCTCTGTTGATTGCCTGAATGGTTGCTTGTCTGGTTAAGGTGCTGACTGCGGTGGATGGCTGAACAAATTATGTTTTAAATTCAGTATTCTTTTTCACTGAAAACCGCTTAATATTCCACGCGATTTAAAGGTTAGTTCAGACCAAAGATTCATGACGAGCTGCAACTGACGACTCTTCGCAAATCTCATTGTTTGCAGCATTCTAAAACTGACATGTTCACATTAAAGTGGTAAGATGAGACATTGTTTATGGTTACCAAAACAACAATTCTATCCACTTCCTTGTTTACAGTTACTTCTTTGTTGGTTGAAATACTCATCTGCCAGGTCAATATAATCAAAATGGACAAAAGTTGTAGCTATAGTGAGATGCGTGATGTAGCAGCAGTACTGCAAATAAAAGCAAGGCTTCATAACAGCTGAACGGCCAGTCCTTGGAGGTGGCCATGGGTGCTTCAGTGCCCGGTACACAGACTGTACACACAGTTGTGTAAGAACGTAGATTTACCATTGTTTCTTAATTTCACCCATCTTCTCCCTGAACAGTGTGCGCACTGAAGAGCTGGTGTCACTGTTGATTCGGGATGAAACTACTTGTATACCGTGTACTCTTTAGTTAATTACCGCAGTGAATTTTTAAAATGTAGGCGCACTGTGACTCCAGGCTCTGCGGCCTGGCCCTGAGGCTGCTCATGCTAGCACTGGAAGCCATTTTCCCACGCAGTGCGGCGTGAGTGTTTCCTCATCTGTCAGGGTCATGGACTTGGCTCATTTCTTCTACGTGGGACAATCCGGCAGAGGCATACTGGTAGAGTAGTGGTGTTGTGGGGCAATAGTGGGGCATGGGCCTGCAGGTAGGAGATAAGGCTGCTACTTCTAAAGAGAACCCATGCAACAGGGCCCTCATGACATGCGCCATTTACGCTGTGCTCCGAATACCTGCGCTCCACAGGAGCATAACTCACACACGCAGCTGTGACTACAACACACACACGTACGCACATGCACACACACACACATGCACATACACACAAAAACACAGATATCCACCAACATAAGTACACACACATGCACACACATGCTCGCACATATGCACAGGCACAAATTCAAAGACACAGATACCCACAAGCATACATACACACCAGTGCACGCACGCACACACACAGACATCCACACACACACGCACACGCACACACACACGCACGCACAAACGCACACCAGCACAAGCACACCATTAGAATCCATTTGACTTCCCTCAGACATGTTTGGAGAAGCTGAAAGAAACTGGCCTATATTTTCACCGCATTGATCTTATGAAACCCCAGTCAAACAATCATCTCGCGGACCCAACGCAGTGTCTCAAAATGCCTTTTTATCACAAAACAGCGGCAAAAGTTGGGACCCCCCCCAAAGCAGATAAGAAAATGAAATCATGCACGTCACGCAAATCTCCTCCAACGTCTGCGAATGCCGTTTCGACTGCCTTGATGATGATCGACCCTGTCATGTGTCGGCCGTGACACTACACGCTGACCCCTGCTAAATGGCTTTTGTCCCCTTGTTTTTCCAATTAATTTAGCATATAGGAGTCAGGCACTGCCGGCAGCCAGAGGGAGAGAAGAGATCGCCTGGGGGGGGGGGGGGGGGGGGGGGTTTGGGCAGCAAGGGCGGAGTTAAGAGGGGAGGGGAGGAGGGGGGGAGGGGCGTGGAAGGGGTGGAAGAGGAGGAATTGTTCTGGGTAGATTCTTTTTTTTGTAAGTTTTTTTTTCTTCTGACGCCTTGATCGTCTTCGCATCTGCTGGCATGCATTAATCAACGTGATGGGCCGGATTCTGACGGGGAGGAATTTGACGGGGAGATACGGAGCCGGCAAGGTGCCGTCTTAGTTACACCTGATTTAAGATTTACATCAAAGTCCCACCCCAGGGAGCTCCGTGTCTCCTGGCTTACCAGGGTCATGGTATGCAGGGAAATAGCTTTTACTCCAACAGCCAACCCTTCACCCACCCCTGCTTTATAATTCGTATTACTCCTCAACGTCTATATCCTGAGATCTGGATCCGAGGAAAGATTGAGCACCGTGCGTTTGCCATATGGAAACCATTTTCTGCTCGCAAGGCCCTCACGCTCCAGATTCAGCGCTGAGAGTTTCTCAGCTCCTTGAAGACGTCGCTCGTTTTGTGTTTCCTGAAACCTTTGTCGTGGGTGTTTTCTTTTTTTTTACTGATCGCTTTCTGATAGGCAAAGATGTTTTATCTGGTCTCTGGAAAGAGGTCAACGATGGGGAAAGTCCTAAGTCACTTCTTCGAGCAAATTAGATGAAAATTAAATGGCATTTCTTTCGGTATTAAATTATAGTGAACAAACAAGCAGGTTGTCTTTATGCATTACATGAAAACTGAGTAATCTCAGAGCTAGCTTGCCAAAGTAAAGCTACCACTCTGAGCCAAACCTGGAAGGGAGAAGAGAAATGCTCTTGCATAAAAACGGAGCGTTTCAGTCAGAGGGAGGCATTGTAGAGAACAAATTCCAAAAGCTTTTTCTCCCCAAGCTGCAGGAACAGAAATATAATTTACGAACAACGCCGTGCATCCGTATTCCATTTTAAAACTCAGTTACAAATTCAATCCCACGAAAAGGACTTCCTGAAAACCCTGCAGTCTTGGCCCTACAAGCCTTGGGGAAAAACGAAAACCAAAGAGCAGGAGCAGGGGGATGGGGGGAGGGGGGCTGAGGCCGCGGAACAGGAACGCTGGGGTTTGTGGGCGCTCTGCGACCGGGAGTCGAGCCGCGGCCCCTGGAGATGACGCTGTGCAGCGGAGTGATCTCTTGCAGAGCTGGTGAAGACTGAGTGGGGCCTGCTGGGTTTGGGGGGTGAGGGGGGGGGGGTGCACTCGGTGAACGTGGGGTCAGGGTATCGGCGCTTTCCTGTGTGCCACTGCAGCCCTGGCAGCTCTGCTGCGGAGCCGTGGAAGTCCAGAGAGTCTCCTGAGAGCGGAAACAGCGCTCCTTCAAACCGCCCCTTTCACTGAGATCAAAGAGGGAGAGCAGGAGAGCCAATGTGAGCAAGGGAAAGAAAGAGAGAAAGAGTGTGTGTGTGCGTTTGTGTGTGTGTGTGTGTGAGAGAGAGAGTGTGAATGTGCTGGTAGTGAGTGGTGAGTGAATGTTTGTGTGTGTGAAAGAGTGAATGTGCTGGTAGTGAGTGGTGAGTGAATGTTTGTGTGTGTGAGAGAGAAAGTGAATGTGCTGGTAGTGAGTGAGTGTGTGTGTGCGTGTGTGTGTTTGTGCGTGTGCATGTGCGTATGTGTGTGTGTATATGTGAGAGAGAATAAAAGGGAGAGAAAAATAAAGAAAGAGAGTGAGAGTTTTGGGTGGGTGAAATACTGACTGAATTTCTCGGTAAAAAGATCAATAAAAATTTGGCCTTCCAATGTTTGGATTCAGCAGACAATACGGCAACCAGGCAGGATGTCTCTAACAAGATCCAGCTGTGTTGTTTTTCTTCAACAGTAATTATTCCAAACGAATACATTCGCATAGATTTGGTTTGCCTACTTGAAGCTTCCGATTGCAAACTTTTCCCAATCAGCGTGATGTCATCATATCAGCACCAGCCTGAGAGCCAGACCAGGCTGAGGTAACTGCAGAACGAATGAAAGCTCCTGCCCCAGCGCAGCCCTGCCCGTAATGAGCGGAAGACTTAACTTCCAGCTCTAATCAATGGAGTACATAAGCCCCCCCTAGCTGGAGGCCTAAACAGCCTAGGCCTCAATCCTCCACTCAGCTGACAGCTTTCAAGTCATATGTATCTCATTAAGTCTTACATCAATATTGGTTAACGTGGCTCTGGGGTGCTGGCTCTTATAAACTCAGTGGCGTGTTGTTGTTCAAGCCGTAGCATGGCTCACTGTAGCAGGAGCTGGTCCTGAGATTTGTGTGCACTTTTGAAAGACACGGCAGGGTAGGATGAGAGAGCAGATGCCAATACTGTTAGGCCGACAAAGCCTTCAGAGCATGGTTATAGTTTTGCCTTTTCCATTAGTTTTCATTTCGACACTATTTTCACATGTCATTTCCAGCTCTGTTTAGTTTCACAGTACCCTGTGTTAGGTTTTATTTTACAATTCATGTCAGTTTTACCCAGTAAAACTTTGGTCACCATGCACAAGGGTTGGACTGTACCAATTTAGCATGACTGAAAGTACCACAAAACATTTGTTTAAACATTTTATGCTAAGTTTAATTAAAAAAAAAACATCTTTGTCCCCACATTACCATATGCATAAAGTTATTTGTTCATTATAATTCACAGTCCACATTCACTGTAAAACAAACACAATCAGCCACTTAGACTCTGATAAGGCCTTATCTCCAATTGCCTTCTCTCAAGAAAAATAATTTGGATTACTGCTGTTATTATTTACATAAAATTATTTTACAAGCTTATTCCTTTTTTCAGATTTCAATTCAATTCACTTTGTACAGATTTTAAGGGGAAGAAAGCCTTTCAAGTAAAACAAACTTCAAACACGCACATGAATAATCCATCCAGTTATGCCACACCACGGCAGTCGGCCCAACGCATATTTTTATTCATCTTCCTGTGTAGCTGTGGGCCTGCGTGTGGGTTTTCCGAGATGGGTTGGCGTGCACGTGGCGATCAGAGTTATTGTGTGTTCTGAGGAACACAGCAAGGCGTTTCAAAGACAAAATGCAATCGTACTGGATCGCGCCCAGAGGAGGAGACGGCGAGCCCCGCTTAAACTCAGGAATTCCTGACGCATTTCTGAACACAAAGCCGGAATATGGATCCAGGCGCATGTGGCGAGCGCCGTTCGGTTGGCTGAGCCTGCTGGGGATTGCCAGGCGTGTGCAACGGCTGTGGCAATTAAGTCCCCTATGCCTGAATGGGGTTTTCTCTCTCACTCCCCTTCCATAAAAGCATTGGCAAGGTTTTTGGGGGGTTTGGGGGGGAGGTGGAGCAACGGCTATTCATTGTCACATCAAAGACAAATCCCCACCCCTCCCGGCATGATTCCCTCAGAGCACTCCTGGGGCTTTCCTATTGGTGCAGAGCTGCTCCACCCTGGTCTCAGGGGGCTTCTGTCCACGGCCTTCCAACCAGCCTGGAGCTAAACAGCACGATTCTATTGGCTGTCCCCATTGAGCCAATTTAGCCAATCCCTAGTTCTGGGAATTTTGCAAGTTTAAGGGGAACTCTGAAACCTACTGGGCTGTGGCCCTATAGGACCACTGGTGATTAGCTGTCCGGGAGCTGGACATCATGGGAACGTACGCACACACGCACACGCACTCTGCGTGGCTCTCTCCTACAATGGCGTGGGAGAAATTCCAACTGAAAAGTGTACGGCTGGCCCGTGTTATAATGACTGAGAACACTTGTGGATATAAGCAGTTTGCCCTGACCGAAGAAGTTTTCGCCTTGACTCAGTCACTTTTCCGGTGGCAAGTCTGGTGTTTGTTTAAATAAGCATCAGTTGCACATGACGTTCTGTTTTGGCAAGTGGGGTGTTGGCAAGATCAGCTTGATGGATTTTTCCGCTCTTAAGAAGTCTGCTGAGGACACAGGTCCTCGTTATATAGTAGATCAGTTTCAGCAAACCTGTTACAAACAATTATGCATTTTACACAATAACTGTTCCAAATGTCACCTTATAGCCTTCAGAATGTAACCTCATAAAGGGTATATAATGCTTATGCAGAGCATTTGGGATGGACTTGACAGGGACACAAAAAAAGAAGTTCTGTGGTTGGTTCAATGAGGCACAAACCTGTTCCCAAAGACAAACAGCCACACGCACTCACACACTCGCACACGTAGTACGGCTCGCGAGTCCAACCGAACACACCTGCAGGCATGTACACACTGCGAGGATAACACGTGTTTCACGACAGACGCCAGTGACTGTGACAGCTCTGAGTCAAAACACGAAGGCCTGCTGCCTGACACCACCACCGATTCACCTCACGCCCTTAGGTGCTTTCCAGGGTTAGCCTGAGAACAGAGTCCAGGCTCTGCAGTGCCTACAGGGGGCGCTCACTCACACAGGCGCATCTGTGGGAAATTCCACACGCAGTGTAGCTCTGCCAACCCGGTCATGGGAACCATGGGAGATGAGACACAATGGAGATCCTATATCACTTAGAGAGCTCTCCGTATCACACCCTTCATCATCACACTTTGAAAGGCACGCAGAAGAATTTACGTGCCTTCATGCTAAACATGTGGGATTTTTGTGCCTTGTGAGGATTATTTCTCAATAATCTCACAGATAACAACGGTTGCTGTTCTTGCGCTAAGGAATTTAGCCTGCCATCCTTTCGAAGATGTGCACTTTCAACTTCTCCCTTGAGGTGATGGCTCAACCATTTCCCATTCCGCAACACGGCAAAACACAAAAGCGACGCTCAAACGTCCATTTGCTTTCCCCAGAAACATTTGAGTTACGGCTCACCAGCGTGTTTGTTTTTACTCGGCAAATAAAAAGAGCGCAGCTTGTTTTGAAAATTAGTTCAATGGCGCAATTAAGTGTAATTTCAGCAATCGAGATAAGAACATATGGGAAAATGAAACGCAGGACGTACAAAAAGCTAAATTATACAAAATGAGCAGGCATTTTCCTGTAATTTCAAACAGTCCTGAAAAACGGGAACATTCCTGAAGCCTATTAGAAGTACCGTCCTTTTTATTTTGATCTTTCTTGTCGTACTTGTCACTTCCTCCTTTACAGCATGAGAAATAATGTACTTAACCTACTACTAAGCAATTCCCTGTTGCCATGCGTCTAATAATAGAAGCCACACTCCATCAGTCTAGTTTAAATAATTTATCATTATTATTCCTTCACACCACCGCAGTTAACCCTTTTGGATCATTTGTTATCGTCGTCCTCACACGCTCTCGGCTATGATGGCACTTCAGCCAAAAAGTAAGGACTCATCTGATAAAGAGTTAAAACTTCCACAGGAAAAAGGAGAATCCATCTCCAGCGCTCAATAAGGCTGTCAGTGGCCTGGTTCCCGACACAGGCGAAAAGCCCTGCCTGGAGCCAGATAGAGAATTAGGGTTCGCAGTTCAAGCGCTTTAGTAACCGAACAGGTCTTTAATGAGCTTGGAAGGGTGAGTCAGTCAGAGCGTGAATGCCGTGCCTCACAGGTGAGGGAGATAAAGGGGGGGGGGGGGGCTCGTCCGGGACGGGGGCCGCGGCTCCTAAGCCAGCTTAGCGGCCCGGGCCAGGGACGCCTCCCGAGCTCGTCCCGCCATTAATCCCGCGGCCGGGGGAGAGCGGGCTCCCGGAGGCCCACGCCGCCGTGCGGCGCAGAACGGCACGCCAGCGTGGGAGGAGGGTCCCTCTGCGAAATGTGCTAATCCTCCACTGCACGAGAGGGAAGAGGAGAGAGAGAGAGAGAGAGAGAGAGAGAGAGAGAGAGAGAGAGAGAGAGAGAGAGAGAGAGAGAGAGAGAGAGAGAGAGAGAGAGAGGGGCGACTGAGTCGCGATGCGTTTGTGCACGTGTGCTCATGTGTGCGTGGGTGTGTGTGTGTGTTTGCACTTCAGTATGTCTGTGGGAGATTGTGGGTGTGTGTGTGTGTTTGCACTTCAGTATGTCTGTGGGAGAAAGGTGGATAGGCGCGAGAGATTGTGTGTGTGTGTGCGCGCACGCATGAAAGAAAGTTTGAAAAAAAAAAACGATTTCCTTTCCATTTTGAAAAACAAACAAACAAACAAAAAAATCCATCAAGTTTGCCGTTTCCCCAATATATATCCTGAAAGGAGTGAGGGAAGAAAGCAAAAGAAAAAAAAGGGTAGATAGTGAAAAGGCGAGGGTGAGAACTAACAAGACGTAGCCTACTTTATTATTGCTATTTCATCCATCTTGTTGGACTAATAAAATGTCATGTTTCATACCTCGATATTTAATCATAAATCAGCCGCACAATGACGCCCGGTGCCGGCTCAGTGCTGCTTAAGTGTCTAACGGCAGAGATTAGTATTGCGCCGTGAGGAGAGGCCCGCTTTCCAGCCCCTCAGCCTATTAACAATGCACAGCGCGGCTGCCAGAGAAAACACATGCAGCCAGCAGTCACAGGGGCAAGCTCGCAGGAGAAGGTTCTGGAAGCAGGCCATGTGCCGCACGTTACTCTTTCTCCCCTCTCCTTAGAAAAGCTCACAGCCCTCGCCAAAATCCTTGTCTCATTTCAGCAGTTAATTATGAGCAACATCCTGCTTTCCTGCTGATGGCTGGACCTGTACAAACGCATGCACGCGCACACACACACACACACGTAGGTACACACACACACACAAAGAATAACTGAAAACCGTTACATCCCTCTAAAGAAGCGCAGACACCCTGCAGCTGTGTACATAACTGCGCAGACGTGCGATGCTCCCTCCGGATGTATACAGAGACAACTGTGAGGGCTGACCCCTATCTTAGCGTGTGAGGTATCATGGGAAAAAAGGCAGGGGAGAAAAAAATAAACAAAGAGAAGAAGGCTGCTGCATTGTTTCGCAGTACACCCAAATGTGATTATTTCGTCCCTCAACAAAAATGAAATGGGTAGTGGGGAACGCACCACTGCTTCAACAACAAGCTCCAGAATCCCTGTTCATATTTAACCTGGTTGTCAAATGCCCAGATCGAGCACCTTTCTACACAGATGTAATTATGCCTGTAACTCCAGCACAGCCTTCTCAGCTTAAATAAAATCTCAGGCCTGATAAGATGGGAAACGCAGATTAAACTGCAGCTACAGTATGGTCATAACCAATGAATTCGGCACAGTTTTGTGAGCTGGGAAACAAAATGGGAGAAACAACAATGGAATAGGATAAAAAAAGAGAGAAAAATGTGCAGGTAAAGAGAGAAAGACCATCAATGACCTCACCTCACTAGACTGCAAGCGGTTTATGATTTTACTCCGGTGAACAAATGTCTCAAAGCGTGCCGCGCGGTGATTTTATACCTTGTTACACCTCCTAATGTTTCCCCCGATTTACTTGAAGTAGGAAGGGGACGGGGGAGGAAAAAAAGAAGAGAGAAAAGTTTTCTGGCGAGGGGGAGGGAAGATTTATGACCCTGTTCCCCAAATCTCGTTACTTGCTGTAACCGGCCCCCTGAGTCAGATTGGAGGGCCAGGAGCCTGAGCTGGAGTAATGGAAAGTACACACTTCCCTGTTTCGCACTGCGGGGCCCGGGGACCGAGTCTGCTCACAGGTACAACTACAGCACAAGCGCATGTCATTTGTTCTTCTGCCGGATGCTTAAAGGATACTAAGGGCTGTTCTGCAAAAAATAAATAAAAATAAAAATAATTCCACAGCTTGCTGTCTATTGAACATGGAGGCATAATTAACCCCTTTTCTCAAAATATATTTTAAAAGGAACCGTGAAGAAAGTGTTTGTGGATTTAACTGGCACAAGCCAACACTTCTTAGAGACATTTTGACATTGTTTCAAGTCACCTTTGTAAACATCGTGGTCAAAACAGATTTTAAAAAATAATTTCATTTCCTGTTGCATGATTTTCCTGTTCATATCTTGTCCCAAGATTTTACATTTGAAAAAAAAATCACTGCAAGAATAAAACAGCAAAATCCAGCGTAAAGTCTATTTTTTGATATTTTCCCACTGAAAATATTAGTTTCATAATATGGAAAAATTTGTATTACGCTTACAATCAGGATTTGTGGGTTCACCTATAGTATGAGGGGTTCTAGAAAACAGACAGACTTGTGATCCTCGTATGTTCACAGATTAAAACATTTACATCAACATAAGGCATTATACATTAAAAAAACAATAATACAAATGAGAATATTGCTTAAATATATTTTAGTTAAATATTCATAGTTGTAGAAAATATCCTCAAGTCTTTAAAGGGATTGTCCACTTTGAGGTTTTTCATATTACTTCAGTGTTAGTGTCTTTGATTTGCCCAGACAGTTTTTGTGCAATAGTTTAGGTATGTATGGAGGTTTCTGGTATAAGGGCTGGTATATGGGCAATAGTTTATAGTCTACAGCTAGAAAATACACTTCAAAAACAGCTTGAATAGTAACGTTATGCCTTCAAAAGTTGTATGAGATTATTCTTAAAATAATAACGTTGAGCTTTATTTTCGATTGGAACAATTTCCAAAGGAATGCAGCCTACGACAGCTGTGCTAAGGGATAGAAATATAAAAACTGGCATGTATGCTTATGATTCAGAATAAACACCGTAAACACAGCGTGTTCATATAAACAGCCCCTGGAAAAATAACATGACTGTACAAGTTGCTTTGGAGTTACCTGAAGTGAATTCTTTTGCTTTAGACCACAAACCTCCAAATGCTCTGAACTGAACCTGCCATTGTAAAGGCAGCAGATTGTCAAAAACTTCTCTAAATTTCAAAAATATCTTTCATCACATAACAGTTGAAAACATACACTAAAGCTGAAACAAAAACCCTGCAAGTAAACTATTCCATTAAGTATTTCTGTCACGAATTCCTCATACACAAAAGATTTATGGACTCTTATTTCTCACTCTTTTTTTGTGTGAAAAATGAGGCAGAAATTTGTTTTCTATTTGTATTATCATGAAAAATAGCCTGCAGTTGTAAAACAGTTTGCATCATAAATACAAAGATATATTCCGGTATGGTTAATCTTTGGAACTACTCCTCTTGTTTGTCTTTGATGTTTTTAAAAACAATATTTTGAACATTTTCATTTTTAAATGTAGCTGAACATACATTAATGTGCAAATATGTGCATGCACACAAACTCAAACATGACCAACACAAAATAAATCTTTTTAGAACGTAAAACTTCTTACTGTAAGTAGTTAACTACTTAAGTACAGTAGTTTAGTTAAAATATTGTCAGACAACCACAACTACAAAGGGGCCTTGCCTTGGTTGTACACCGCAAACAGCCAAAGAGTCATTTGATTAGCAAACACTCCAGCATACTTTAATTGCAAATAATACTTGCTCTCATGTTGCTTTTGGAGGGAAAAATTTAAATGGTAAAACAGTACAGAACTTCACACCAGCATTGGGTAACGTGTGCTGCCATTCTTTAATAGTTCCTAATGAGAGAGGGGGAAAGTATTTACAAGCCCAATTAACATTAGAAATAGACTATTGATGTGACAGCTGCTATTCTGCACTGTACACAGCCTACAGCACTGCACTCCACAGGAACTCCTCAGAGACTGCAAGGAAACTCTTACTGAGGATATTATCATCATTACTATAATTATCACAGAACCCTCACGTTCTTATGAAGTGATAGTATTAAGCAATACTAACCATTGATTAATTAAATTCTAGGCTTCACAGCAATCGAAAGCCTAAATATTTCATACATTGCAAGTGAGGTTGAGGTTGAAAAACCAAATAAATAAAGTCAAAATTAAATAAATGATTTTACTTATGTTGATTATATAAGGGCACTAAAATGTATCATATGAACGCAGACCACTCTGTTTTACAGTATAATGTTTCAATTGGGGCAATGACTTATAGATCAATCTGAAAACTTATCAAATAAACATATATCCTCAAGTAAAATTCTTTGAACCAATTGAACGATAGAAATGTTTTTATAATACACTACTATTTTGTTACAAACAGAACATATTAATTATGAATAAATGTTTCTAATTAGCCGATTTCAGTTTTCTTTAAAACATTTCAATCACAAGTAAGACTGAATTGAACAAAATGTACAATTAAAATCAATCTTATAATTCACCAAAACAGAGGCAGCTGAAGGTAAATTGGAAATTGAAGCCAACTGAATAATACACACCTTAAATTGTGCATAGAATCACCAGTGAGTCTGTTATAAATTCTATGTTGTAATATAGCTGATTAATTTGCACACTTGTATTTCTGTAAAACAAGTAACAGACTGGGCTTGACAGAACACTGCTCTACTCCATTAATACATTTCTTCAGTACATGACCAAAACTTCTCAGTAATGTAAAAAGTAATAAAAATAATTATTAATGACTATTTAAACTTTTAAAAATGTAAATCATACTATATATGTACATTTAAAGAAAGAAAAATCTAAACTATATTAACAGCATTAAGATTACTGGGTTACAAGATTACAACTACTGCTCAGTTCAATTTAAGCCATAGTCCTTTTCCTCAGTCAGGTTGAGCTGAAAGGAAATATCACAGAAAATCCCCTTTGCACTGATACTTGAATTGGCGATTCCAGCTCATGTCTTACTGTAGGTTTAACTGTGTCTACAGAAATATAAAGGCAAGGGGGTCACTGATGCTTTTGTTGCTCACAGGGTTTTTTTTCCCCCAAATCTTAAATTAAATGAAAGCTGGAAAATGTACAACCTTTGCCTGAGAAAATATTTGACAGGCAATATTTAATAGCGCAAAATGCCAGGGGCAGCAATGGCAAACAACAGCACGTTGCTGATGGTTTTATTTAACCGTGACGTAATCAATTTGTCAACGGAGACAGCTCAATTAACTCATTAACCTTGCACAGATTAACAAGGCACTGCCCCATCCACACCCTCTCTGCGTCTCACAATAAGTGTGATAACAAGCATGCTGCAGTCTATCAGCATGTTTTTCATTTGGCCCTTCAGAACACAGATAAATTCACATATAGCAATGCATTTAATGCATAATCAATGCCAATTTTGCCAATGCCAAAATTATAAATAAAAAGAAGGGACTGAAATATATAATTCTTACAAAATAAAGTATTATATGTGGTAGATTAAAATAAAGTTTAAATATTAGGATAATGTCCATTTATTAAAGATTTTCTATGCATTACCAATAGGCCTAGAGCTTGTATTGGAGGTGATGAGAAACTGCCTTAGAAATAAAGTGCTAAATTAAACTGTGACAAGATCATTATTATTTTATTTCTATGACATCATAGAACCCATTAAATAGCATTACTTATAACCATATTGATGTTTGATAAGTTGTACAGTCATTTACATTATATTTTTAAAAGCATATTTCTTCAGCTGCCCGACTAACAAAACACTTTAAAGCCATTCTCTCTATTTCTTTATATTTTCCAGTTTATATCTATACAATTTTCTTTGAAAAAAAATGTATGTTCAGTTTCAAATGAATACTGTATGAACAGCCATGTTCAAGGAGGGCAGGGAAAAAGCAGCTAAATTTGTAACACCGAGACGCAATTCATCCAGGTGTCTTAAGTTTGGGCCTGCCCCAGAAACCTCTCTCCCACCCCTAACACAGACTTTCGGTCAGAAACAGCATGTTTCTCTCTATTAAAATAAACATGGCGAGCAAATCTTCAAAGTGAAGGAAAGGATATTGCCTCTAATCCAGGGTAGAACACAGCGGAAGGCTGTGCATTCCACTCGACTGAATGAGATGGCTGCTCTGATCTCACAGGAGAGAGAGAACATTGTACATTCAGTGTATTACACGCACACGTATGCACACGCTAACACGAATGCACACACAAGGACGTGTACAGAAACACATACAGACATGCGCACACAGGCAGAGACACATGTACACATGGACATGTGCACTCACACACACACCTACACACGCACGCACACGCACACGCACACAGATAGGTAGACATTCCTACGCACTCTGTCAGAAAAGAAATTTAATATCTTTAAAAGGTATGTTTCTCTTGACACTGAACCAGCAAAAAGGTAAAACTTGTCATTAATAGTATTATAAACGTATTTATTTAATCAAAATGTATGTCACTACAGTCAGAGAAGTGAACAGATTCACGAGCCATACTGAAGCTTGGAGTTCGCACACTTTGCATAGTGCACTTTTTCACCATTCAGACACAAACAAAAAATAACTGGACTCTAAAAATACGTAACAATGTAATAAACATATATACAGAGTCCACTTAGTGATTCACAAGCTAGCTCCCTGGGGTTAAAACCGGGGGGATGGTGGAGGGGTAACAACCTTTGCTTTCCTGCAGGCTCCATGCAGCAAAGTCTGGCCAAAAACAGCCAGCCTTTTCTTCCCCCTCTCGGCTCCATCCATCATCCTCGATATGCACAGCTACCTTCAGAATATCACGGCTCCACACGCCGACTTAAGGTGGAAAAGGCAATAGCCATTAAGGTTATAATACCAGCGTATTACAAAAAATAGATTTTGTGCCCCCTTCATTTCGGGGGTTCGCCGAAGTATTTATCTCCTTTCTCTCTAAATCCTGAAATTGCCTCGGAAAAAGGAGGGGAGATACTTTCCCCTCGCGCGTTTCAAAAGGCCGGGGCCGCAACTTTCTTTCTAACGTTTTTTTTTTTTCTCCGCGTGAAAATTGAAGAGGCTTTATGTCAAATGCGGCTAAAGCCAGCCTCTCCATATCAAACAAGGCGGCGCGAAAATGACTGTGGCGATGATAAGACTGCCAGATAGAGCGCCAAGGAGAGGGGGAGGGAGGAAAAAAAACTGAAAGGAAGTGACTCTACTCAATTTATACTGCAAAATTGGTATGACTGAATATTTTTCATTCAGGTGACTGATAATATCAGTGAAACTGCAAAGCAGATAAATAAAGGAGTCTCCTGTCAAGAATAAACACCATTAATCATGGAGCGGGCTGCCGCGTGACCGCCTGTCCTCAGACAGCCAGGGAAGAGAAAGCATTAAAAAGGAGGGGGGAAGAAAGAGAGAAGAAAGGGAGGGGTGTGTGGGGAGGGGGGGGGGCGGTTGCTACTTTACAAGTGGAGGGTGACCTATGTGGGTCCTCGTTCCGCTTTGAACAGCTCTCCGGAACGCATCGAGTTCAGAGCGACTTCTCTGACTTCCTCGTTCCCCTGTGCCGAGGCGGGAACGCGCGGTCCTTAAGTAAAGTCAGCAGCGATCGCCTCAACGTAAAAAAAAACTGACACGCGGGCTAACGCGCTTTCGTGTTCTTAAGCAACAGACCCCCATTAGAACACGCGTTCGTACGTGCCAAAAGGAAAGGATTCATTTCAAACTTCTGTGGATGACGTTGAAGAATCTAGCTGATTCCCTCTTCCCTCCAAAAACAAAAACATGTGGTATGAGAAAGACATTCTAGATGTTTATCTATTTCCACACCCTTTGAACTTTGTTCAAGGGTTAAATGACTCCACTGAATTGTTCTAATATGCCTGAAGAAGAAAAGAAGTGGGAAAGTAATGAAAACCAAATTAACTCAAGTTGGAATTTTCACACAGAAAACTGGATGGAAAAATGGAATAAATCTGGCTCACTTAGTAGTTTTCTCTTAAAACCTCCCCTTAACAATGCATTCAGCACTCCTCCGATAAAGCTCTTTGAGCCAAGAAAAAGCACCGCTTCAGAGATGTGTAATAGAAACAGACAAGGTGTGCATCATTGCTTGGTCTATTGGCCAAGTACAGGTAGTCCATCTTGGTTAGCATCCCCGCTTTATCCCCAATTTGAACCTCCCTCTTATGTTGTTTGCCCTTTTCTCATTGAGAAAGAAATTACAGACTACTCTGTGCTGTATCGAAGGATAATAAAATGGAGCTACAATCACTGCTTCCAGCTGCTGCTCATAGGAGATATTCATGATTTATTATCTACTATTATACAGTATTTGCTAAGAGGGTATCTGTTTCCAAAGTGTGCGCTGGTAACAAATCGCTTTTGTGCATTCTGGGTCTTGTTGACATCGCTAGGCTTAAATTGGTGTCTGTTCAGAATCTGGAAGGTGGGCGCGATTCAGAAGCTTGTAACATGAAGCTCCAGCCCTGGCTCACCACCTGGGGAGCCTACAGTGGCTTATCTCGCGGAGGGGGCCCCTGAGGTAGTTGGCCCCAGCCCATTTTGGCCTCCCCAGGGGCGCAAACCCAAGTGGGAGGAAGACAGCACTAGAGTCAGTTTAAGGATGTTGTGTGGGGCAATGGCAAATAGCTTAACGTAATGTTAAAAACTGCTCAAAACACCCTCTAATATACCCCTCTCAGCCTTCTGTTGACCCGCCATGTACATGAATTGTGCAGATGGGGACCAATGGAGAGGAGAGGAAAGTGTGACCTTTCATAGTAGACTCTAAACAGACATACATTCCTCCACCTCTTAAGAAAAAGGTAATAAATGATGGGAAGTGTGTTTTGTTTGGGGTTTTTTTTGTCCTTCTTTTGTCATGGGGGTCTGTGGTGTAGTGCTCAGACGTTTTTTTTTTTTCCCCGAAAAGCCTTCCATCTGGAAAAGGCAAAATCTGGAAGGAGGTGTTGAGATAAGACTTTGGTCTTTATGCTAAACAGCGTTCGGCTTTGGCTTCTTGACAACCTTATGTAAATAACACAACACCACGCCGTACGCCGACAAAACGCACACTCTTGGCCAACGGAACAGGGAGGGAGGGAGGGAGGGAGGGGGAGAAAGAGGCACTGAAGGAATGAAAAGATAGGCCTATGCATTAATGTGAAAAAAGAAATTCTGATCAATGTCAAAGGGACTAAAATGAACAGTAAAGTGGTAGCAACCATAACCGACCAATGGGAAATAGAAAAAATCCCAAAGAACTGGCTCATTTGAACTGTGTTTCCAGACGCACATGGAAAACAAGTAGTCAACTATCACACTACAGTTGTTTCCTGCCACGGCTGAGTTTTATCCCAATTAAAGTACCTTGTGCGATCCCCCCGGTGAAACCTGAAATACCTCTGAGCCGGAACAGCACCATAGCTGTGCAAACAGAACTGCGAACTTAATCATCGTGTGAATCTGCAGACAGGAGCCATTCGCTAGGAGCCCCCAGCACAGAAATACCTGCTGCATACAGAGCACAACACTTTCTCCTACTGTATGGGCCAAGGAACTACAGTAATTGTGTGGAAATAACATTAATGCTTTGAAACTGGTCTCATGCTCCATTCTGCCCTGTTTGGACTGTACGACCCACAATTTGACCGTCTTCATTACAACTGTATTTGTATGTGTATATACACAGTACATATATACACAGATCTATATACACACATTAACATTTCCCTTTTGTTTTGAGCTTAGCTATTCAACACTGTCCTTCTGCATTGACACGTTGGCCAAATGAAGTCACTGATGCCTCCTTACAGAATCTAGTTTCTATGGATACTTTATTGACCGTAAAGCGAGTGGCGGGAGACCTGCCAGCCCCTCGGGTGTACACGAGGGCCGAGGGCCACGTGGGAGACGGGCCTCCGCAGCCCGGGCTGGCCCCGGCCATGTCCTTCACGGCCCTCTGTGTGCACGAGGAACAATGGCGCTGTGAGAGAGGGACTGACGAATCGGGCAGCGCCCCACCCTCCCCCCGGTGCTCTGCTCAGCAGGGGTGCGAAGGAGACGTACGCATCTGTTTGACCTGTCAGCAGTATTATCCGCGAGGTTGTGACATGGGACGGTAAAGGTCGCGGGGACTGGAGGGTGTGAGCGCGCTTTAACATCCCATTAGATGTCTCTAAGTGAGGACAGCTTGTCAGTAAGTGCAGGTTGATATGACCGGGATGATGTGCAGCATTAGCACCAAGATTGACTTGTGAAGTCTTGTGAAGTGCTAAATTTACACTTGAGAAATGCTAAGTACGCACAGACTACACACTAACCAAAATGGTGGACCCAATTAATTTTTTAGACATGAAACTAAGTCATAATCTGCTATGTGTTATACAAACAGGCATCAAACCCCAGTATTAAAATGACAAATACAATGAATAATAGTAGCATTTCTCCCCCAATTCATCATTATATTGATGCTAAGTTTTTATATAAACAAGATTTAACTACTGTTAGTACATGTTTTATGAATAAAACTAATGTAATCATGCTAAGGCCACAGCTATCTCTGCTACTTATGCTGATGACAATCGTCAGTTACTTATTCTAAATGGTTGTCTGGTATTTTTAGAGGCCACATTCGGGTGAAAGGCCCTCACTCTGAGTAAACTCCAATCTGATGAGGATAATTGACTTGCGGTGGATTCCTCTGTTTGTTTCGGCCTGTTGCCGGGAGACCGGGCGGGGTAGCGGCGCGAGAGAGGGCCTTTGTTTCCGCCGCGGGACACGGTTGGCAAAAGAGCCGAGATGAAAGGGGACCCCTACTCCTCTCCCTCCTCCCGGCTCCCACTAAGCCAGTCCCTCACAATGAACCTGGCATGAGAGACAAGAGCGCGCTGTTTACCAGCCTATCTGTGTGCTTGTTTAAGCGAGAAACGGTTCATCCAAAGGGGGAGACAGAGCAGGGAGGGAGGTGGCTGTTCGGTGGAGTTCAGCTAGAGCTCAGGCTCAGGGTTTTAAGCTGGGGAGGCAATGAGTGAGGCATCACACTCTGATGATGTACATCTAAGTGTTGGTTCTCTCAGGTGAAGCTTTAGTGACCCCCTCAACACCAATATCTACCCCTCCTGCACACTTGCACACCACAGCACTGCAGTAGCAGGGCATTATTTCATTGCCTGTTAAAGGCCTGTACGCCTGGCTGCTTGAGATGTACGATTGCAATGTGTCACCTATGTTACATGGCTTTCTCTAGAGAAACGCAAAACCAACAACCCCTGATTCTCCCCTCTACCGTTCCCCAAGAGGTCAGGCCTCTAACTCTCAGGCTGACTTAGTGGACAGTTTTCTTCAAACAAATTTGAGTGAAGGAACAAGACTGGGGGGGGTTGTGATCCCAAAACAGGCCCAAACGGACGCCGGTTGGTAGCCCTCGCCAGCACTCAGCACCTCTTCCCCACGGTCCAGCAGCTCCCTCCCTCTAATAAGTCAGAGAACCGCAGGGCTCCCCGTCGCACGACCGCGGCCTCGAGCGTCCGCCGCTCCGCCCCTCCCTCCCCCCACCACAAGGGATCCAGTGAATTCCGCTGGCGGTTTTTCGATCCCGGACTGCACGGCAAAAGACCTCGGGTCAAAGGTCAGGACGGGCTCAGCAGCTCAGCACTGTAAATCCTGGCAATTTCCTGTTTTAGCCCAGCGTGTGAGCTGCTCCTCAACCCAAAAACCAACAGCTGGTCCTGTGAAACCAGATTTCATTTGCTATGATGGTGTTGTCTCATTACTGCACATATGAAATGCAATATTTAAAAAATATAATCATATTACATGCATATTATATGCAATAAGATTTCATATGCACCACAATTGTATTAATATGTTGCATCCTACCAAAATACTTCAGATTGTAGAGAGATTTAACCACAAAGATTCCTCTTCCAAGGTACCTTATTTCCTAAGTCAGTTCATTTTATGGTAGGTAGGTAGTTTTATTAATGTAAAAAAGCTTGATGCTGCCATATTTGATCATTACTGCCGGTAAACAGTAGTAACCCCTCACCATCGCAACACTGCTGCCCTTGTAAACCATCCGAGACTTTGAAAGAACGGAAATGATGAAATGTAAATGAATTATTTCACCCTTTCCTCTGCGGTAAACAAACAAAAAAAAAAAATGCAGGAACAGGTTCTGAATTGTATTATTTCCTAATAACGGGGCTGTAAACGAAATGCCCACACAAGGAAACCCCTCCAACCCTCCGACTTTAATATTAAAAGCCACACTGGTGCCTGACCTGTATATATTCATAAGCCAGCTGATTATCCACACCAGTAATTGCAGTTTCCTCCGGCCTAATAGGACTTGGGTGCAAAAACAAAGGACGGTTAATTTGTGATTTCCTGTGCTCGTTCTGGGGCAAATTAAGTGTCAAACAGCTAATATGGAGCATATTTCATTTTATGAGCTTTTAATTTAATTCTGCCACCTCATATCATTGATGCCTGTAACACACACTGCCTCATCTGAACAAAGCCAGGATAATAAATAAACATGTTTCAATTAGACTTCTCCAAATAATAGGATGTGGTTCTGCATAGGATGTGGGCTGCATTGTGCTCCTGAACGTATCAATATAGCCAGGGATACGAGGCTGTGATCACTGTTTTCTCTGGACATAAATGCCCACTTCTGCTTTAATGTGAGGAAAAGAAGTCTGGGCAGATTGATTGCATCGCCGCGGGGCAAAATGAACTGTAATTACAAGTCGTAATGAAGGACTGCGCAGGAAAGTATGGCAATAATATTCCGTGTGTACTTAGGCATATATTTAAGAGTGCTAATAACGATTAATTCTGTTCACTAAAGAGAACTTGTCTTAAAACAATTTAATTTTTCTCTTCCCCCCACCCCTCCTCTGACAGCCCGACGTGCGTGCGTTTTGTGTGGACGGTGTGTGCGTGCGCCATGCGTGCCAGCGCTGGTGGACTCTGGCGAAAGGCCTCGGCAATAAGCCATATTCCGGGACTCTGAATAATTCCTATTTTCGCTTTGGTTGGAGCAGATGGCTGGTTTTAAAAGACAGGCTGACATTCCAGAGAGCCTTTCCCATTAGTAACAAAAGTCCTTGCTTCCTTCTCTGACGTCGAAAAGGAAATGAACTCGAAATTCATTTATGCCTCTTGTAGGCTCTTTCTAGGTTAATTGTGAGAGTCAAAAAATAAACCACTCAAATGAAATCCCCCCAAACAATAACAAAGACGCACAGCCTGCTACCTGCTACTGCACTAGGTTTGACTTTGGCAAGCCTGCCATGCAATTAGCCTCAATAAAAATCAATAAGCATGAGTTCAGGAAATGAGAGACTAATAGCAAACTGGCTAAGAATTGCAGAAATCCTTAAAACATTTTCCCTAGACATTACCCCTGGGTAAAGACAGCAGTAACTAAAACTAAACCAATTGTGGCACAAAACCGTCAGGCCAATACAAAACAACCCTTCATTGATGTCATATGGAGTCTTGATGACTTGAAGAACCCCAACAGGAAATTCAACAACACCATGGCTCTCTGCGTACGCTAACTCGGTCGCAAATAAGCCCAGCTCTGCTTCTTAAGAGATCAACAGCAAATACCAGTGGACAACCACTCGATAAACATCGTTGCGGTTTCTCGGAAGCTGCATTAGAATACTACCGCACTCTCTGACAGGGGGCAAGGAAACGAAGCGAGCAGATAACTTCCATCCAAGGAGAGAGGCGCGAGCATCAGCCGCGCAACTTCGTCTTTAATTTAATTCATGGGCTCCCTTCCCCTAACCTGTCCTCCAAATCTCTCCAAAGCGCTCCTGACTGATAACACGGCGCCTGTTTGTTTAAGCTGTGTTCCTCTCCCATGTTCGCCCCATTATCTCTGCATAAGCTAAATGCTAAATTATATTTGCCATTTTGTTTGCGGTGACACCGGGCATCAATCACCCGCTTTTATTTTCTCCCCCCTTTTGCTAACCGCGCCGGAGATGAGGGGACCGGCATAAAAAATTCATTACAGTTAGCAGCAGTCGGCGGGGAAAGATATGACACTGAGGTGAGGAGGAAGGGGGGGAGGGGGGGGATAATGATGAAGAATATCAAACATAATGCGGCCCAAGTAGCTGCTCGATCCAATTTGTCCCTCTTGTGCGGTGATTGCTTCCTTTCCCTCGAATTTCCCCTCGCGCCGTCAGGGCGAACCGAACGGCCGCGTCGCGTAGCCGCTCGAGCGGTCGCTGCTTTGAAGCAAGCGCGACGCCGCTGGCCCTAACTTGTCAAACAAGACGGAGCAGAAGCCAATTCATCCTCATTGGGACGTCCGTACCGGAGACAGTTGAGTTCACAGGAGGCCCATGTTCCTCCAGTAACATTGAGAAATTGTGAGCAACGCGCTAATTTAACTGCCACAGTCTGAGCGATCTAGACTTGTTGTTGTCCTTTATTTTCTAATGAGTTTTCAGTGGCTAGCAGTGAAATCATAATAATTTAAAAAAACAGATCACTATTGTCCAGTAGATTAAGTTTCACTAATGTGATAATAATAAGACCATAAGATAATAATAATTTCAGTCCGGAATACAAATGTTAAACATTGAAGGTGCGAATAAACAAAGGTTGTCAAGACAAGAGAGCTTTTTCCTGATGCATCTCAAATGCTTTCAAAATTCAGTTCCAGCGAACAAATTTACTAGATCCTGAGGTATGACTAATGGTTCAACAGTAACAGGAAAACTAATCCAGTAATACAGTATTGAAACTGCCCAATATCTTCCCACTTCTGAATAAGCACCTTTCCTAATTTAGCATGACATGTATCCTGGAAACTTCAACATGCCAACCGTAACATTCAAAGGATGTGTTACACAAACTCAATTTTTATATTTATATTAAGGCAAGTTGTGTCTTGACTGGAATGAAAATACTGATTATAATTTCTTGATAATCAAAACTTGTTATTATATATTATATATGTTTGACTAATTTTATCCTACCATCAAAAACGTGTCAATGATAAATAACTCAAAAGGCTGCAGGTTTCTGGACCAGGGTGAGGTCCTGCCATTGTATCCTTCAGTAGGGTACTGACCAGTTATTTAACTGTAGAGATGCCAAGTAAAAATGTAAGATATGTCCGTTTCCCTCCATTAGGAGATCTGCCGAGCACATAAACCTTGTAATCATGGCAATTTAACTTTAGACCATATACTGTGAGCTATCTGTGTAACCAAACCAAAAGCTCCACATCTGGCCTGCTGACATTTTAACAGCCAGCACCTGCCCCCCCTCCCATGTGACCATGCGTCAGAATGGGACATTGATGGACGTGCGGGTTGCTGGGGGTGGGGGCGGCGTTCTGCTCCTCAGACGGTGCTTGATCACCCCGTTCTGGGAACCACATGGGCATGAACCTTTCCCCGCCGCTAGTTATCCGTGTTTCCCCTGGCTGACGTGTTTACATCAAGTGCATCACGTCACCGGCAGACAAGGCCGGGTTTTGATCCCGCATGCAGAGAAATGTAACAGAACTCCCAAGGAAATGCAAGACGCCCGAGGAAACCCTCAAGGGCAATGTTCCATGTCACAGTTGACGGAAAACTCTCATAATTAGAGCCCGTTTTCTTATATCGCTTTTCAAAATAACATTTCACCATTAGCAGCACAGAAATATACAAAATTGCAACACGTATGTTTTTACTATATTGAGAAGTATATTTCTCTAGCAGGGATTACTGAATATGCTGCAGCCTTGATGATTGTAGAACCAAAATCACTATTCATAATGTACTAGTAAAGTCTTATTAAAAACCTCCCAGAGGGCTTGATGCTTAACAGCTAACCAAGAACCTGTTTTATACCCCAGTACTCCAAAACATACCAGCAAATTTAACCAAAAATCAGTAATAATTGATGATGACAAACGCATGGGTAGTGAAAAATGGGATTCTTCATGACTAATTTGCGTGAGTCTTAACTCCTGCTGAATTCACATGCATATTTTGCTTTTAGAACTGGAACAATCTTCAAGTCAGTCCAGAAAGAAAGCAGACGTAAATCGCGAGGTCTGGATAAAATTAGCCGGGTGGAAGCTGGCTCCTTCTTAAGTGGCTCCGGGCACGGGTCCGAGGACACGGCAGAACCGTCAGGGGCTCTCCTCGCTTTTCGCTTCTGTGAGGAAGTGCTCTGGTGAACCCGAATGGCAGAATATTGCATATTCCAGCCAAGCCCCAGTAGTGAGAGACCCCAAACGTTTTTTTAACGTACAAGAGCTCAGGCTCATCGGACACGTGCCAAGCCCCCAGGTATGCGCAGCAATACCGTGAGACGATAGCGCCTGTGCACACGCCCGCAGACTCTCTATGAACGTGCGTTGATATGCGGGTTGTGCTTTATTTGAGTTGCGGGTTGCGGGTTCCTGTCTAGGTGATGTTGCGCACTGTATGCGTAGCCCTGCCTGTTCGCGGAGTGCGTGTTGGCAAGGCTAACCGGAGCGCTGCGCGGTCAGTACTCACACGTGAAGCGGGGGCACGGGGGAAGGCTCGTAGATGTAGCGCCCCTGAGCGTGGCGGTCGTCGATGGGCACAGGGGGGTGGAACGCAGGGAAGAACTGCGGAGGAGCTGCAGAGGGAGAGAAAAAATGGGAGAAAAATATATATTTTTAAAAATATAGCAACAGAAAATGGTATGTGTTCCCTTGACAGTTTAAAAAAATATTCGGTTAACTTCTTCAACCAAAGAGTTCAGTGTTACTTGTATTCCCTGCTGATTTTCTCTGACATTTCCAAACCCAGAACAACAACTTTTTTGCAGTGAAGTGGAGTAATTCAGCTTTGACTGACAAGCTTGCGAGTGCAAACCAACTTCTTTAAACGAGCTGTTTCTGATAGCAAACCCTACCTAGAATTATGTGAGTTTGCTTTCTCTGAAGAACTGTTGCCTAGCAGAATGTGAGCATAATTTGACGGGAGAGAGGAGAGCAACACACTAGACATTGCTGTAATACAGCTGTAGAAGACACCTGATAAACCCAAAAACGGTTCCAAAGAAAAGGCAAGGAGTTATACATTTTCTTTGCACTGTATACCAATTTTCTCCTTTTTCAATACATTTTTATATATTGGAAACATATTTTGGATGTAACCAATACTATACCTGTTCAAATAAATATTTGTTTGTTAAGAGTTGTTTAAAGCAGTGTTGCCTCTGAAAGTCATTGCTCAGATTAAAATCATCAAGCCTTTAAAAAATCTTTTTTAAATTAAGACATCTACTTACTGTAGGTAAATGCAAAACAATTTCCCTCAAAAACATTTTCTTTCACTGTTCTAACTTCAGAGATTTTTTAATTGCGGTCACTTCTCAGATGTTCTTGAGGACAGGGCATTCTAATTCAAATGAGGCACTTCAAATTTCAACTGAATGTATAAATTTACAAGGAGAGAACTTTAAGTACCGTAAGTACATAAGTACTGAAAAAACCTAGCTTATATTTTCCATATTATATTTTCCAACACCAGAACAGTCACTTAAACAATTTGGGTTAATTGCGTCGCTACGCTAAAGGCTGCAACAGCAGTGTCTCATCTGGGATCAGGTTGCAACCTGCAAAGGATTACAATCAACTGAGCTGGTTCTCTCAGCACTGCACCACACTGTTGCCCCATCAAAGAACAGTGCGGGCAGCCGCATTCCACACTAGTGTTCTGTACCGGGAGCTGGCAGCCTGGCAGGCCCAACCACAAGGCCTGCTTTCCCCCAACTGCTCCCCTTTGTTTCCGACACTTCTTTTCAAGCCAACAATGGAGGACCAAGGCTCTGACCGCACGTATTCTGTTGACCCACCTGCTAATGACCGGTTACAGCTCAGTGCGCGGTGCTGCTCAGTTCTTGCACTTAATGGGCACAAGAATGCAGCCACTCACAGGGAAAACAAGCCATTGTGTTACGCGACTGTGACTGGCACCGACATCAAAAGACAGGCACCTGTCTGGCCTTCTGCACGCAGTAGCTCCTTACAAGCCCTCGAGCTTGCGGTCATGGTCGTTGGCCCCATGTGAGGGGAAGCAGCTGCCTTTTGTTTCGGTGCTCTTCCTGAGAGGGTCTTTGAGCGTTGCACACAGTCGGTTGGGTAAAAAAAAAAAAAATCTCTGCTAGCGTTTGGAAGCTGGATCGTTAGTCACACGGTGGTTTATTCAAGTACACGTTTCAGATGGTGCAGGCCCATGAGAGTATATATTTCCACTCCTGCCGCATCCTGGCTCCGTGGCTACTGAAGATGAATGGTTTAGATGTGGTCAAGATCTGCCTCACATTACTTTCAGATTTGGCGGATACACAATGGTTAAGAGCCTGGTGCCTGCTTGGCGTAATGTTACGCACATTGAGACGCTGCCTGAAAAAACAAAAGTCCAGGTAAAATTTTGGTTTGGACATACTAAGGCAGGCATATGCCACCTACGTAAAGGTCACAAACATGGCTAGAGATTGATGGCACATTTTATATTCAGTCATTTTCAATTTCAAATTCCATAAATGATGGCTGTGAAGTAAATGGCTTTCTTTCTCCTATGACATTATTTGCAGCCCAGTCAATGCCATTGAAACATGTTTCTCACTCTCCTTGGTTGTTTGGCGGTCCATCGTTCCCCAGAAACCAAGTCAGAAGCTGGAGCTCATGTCAGTCGTATAGAGTAATAAGCTGGGACATTTACACTGCATGAATGCAAGATGTTTCCAAGGTCTATTCATCCATTTTCTTCTCGAACAATAACCCAGATATCAAAAAGTTTTCAGTGTAATGAGTGCCATCGGTCCTCATTTTGAAGGTAAGAACAGGATGTTCTTGGTGTGGAGAGGACACAAAGATCTCAATCCTCCTCACACTTTTCAGAGTATGAGTCTCATTTCTCAATCAATCTCTTTAGGCCCCACAAATAAGCTGCAGTGTGTTAGAAGTATTATGAAAGCTTTTCCCTTGGCAATTTTCATCTTCGGCTGACCAGAAGAGAATGTTCAGTGAACAGTGGTTCAAGTCAGTGGTTGATGCTTATCTCATATCCAGTACACCCAACTACACTTGGCCTCATAGCAAGGACAAAACAGGAGTTCTAACAGCCCGGGAATGAAAATGTAAAACGTCCTTAAGTTTGTCTAAACTGATTGTGCTGGTTTGGATAGAGTTAGTGTTGCACACGGTGGGTACATCTGTTCATATGTCACAGATATTGGGATGTGCGGCACTTGCGTGGGACCAGTTGCCTTTTGGGGCCATGTGTAGTCGATCATTCTGGGTCAGTGTACGCTACACACATGGACACATTTATCTGTCCCACTATGCCAGCTTTTTTTGTAATGAACTTTTTAAATAAACACAGTTCTTAATTCAACCCATATGCTAGTCCATTTGCTTATCAAAAAGCATGCTTATTATTTCCATCATACGCAGATGAAGGCTGCTTGAGATGCAATGCTTAGGCTAAGTTGTTATTGTTAGTATTCAGACCCAGATGCATTAAAGGCTTTTAACTTATCCACCAAAGAAGTGTTGAGGACATATTTTGGATATTGTATATCGTATATTCGCCCTTTGCGTGACCAAGCTACTGCGGTGATGTTTACTTAAGGCTCTTCTCTGTAATTTACATGCTGCCTGATTTTCAGGTCTAGGAAATCTCATTTTCCACACCACCTTTGTTTTCTTTTTCACCAATGACCCTGCAGCACTCAAAACAACAAAGTTTTCTTTTCTCCAACATCTCAAACCCAAATTCGTCAGGGTAGTAGAAAATACCGAAAACATGGGAAAGTGGTGTTAAATCATATTTCCCTATTTCAAGGCTAATCAGCTTTAGAATAGTTTTATGCCGAAATGTAAAACCAACAAATTATAATTTCAAAATGCAGAACATGGACACCTGCACTTCACAAGCAAATAAATTATTTGTTACTGTCAGAAAGAAGCCAGAAGCTCCTTAGTTCCAATGATAAAACATAAGAATGGTTGCCTAACAGCAGATTTCTGTTTGCAGGGGAGAAATGACTGCGAAATCAGTGGGTCTCACAAATGGCATTAATCTGCAGGTCAGCTCGCAACCTACCCCTCTATGGGGGTTGACAAGGGCATTACAATGGTCTGCATTTATAATTCCAGCCAGACATTAGCTTCTGTGTAACAGAACTAAGTGAACACTGCTTATCTATTGCAAACTTGTCCACCGCTCTTGGGCAGATATCCACGTCTACAAGCATATGCATTGTTGTCTATTTACGAACACATTTAGGTGTATACCCTGAGGGCGAGCGTTGGCTGCAATCGCTCAAGGGAACACCAAACCAAGTCCTAGTGTATCTGGGTCAGGGATAAAAATACGACTTCCTTCACCGACTATAGGAATGAAACTGCAATAAACTGAGTCTGAGTGGGCGGGGCTGATTCGATGGAAGACGAGGTTGGTGATTGGGCACTTTGGGAGTTTTTGCATGTAAACAGTTGGTCCCACTGTGCCAGCAATGGAGAAGTGCCCAGCAGCTGGTTCCATTCGTATTTCTGTTCCTTCTTGAAGGCCAAGCATAACACCACTGCAGAGAAACACTGACATTTTTATGTTTTTACTGCATGCGCCTGTTTCGCTTCACAATTTACCTCTCAAATCAGAACAGTGAAAATAGAAAATACTCAGGGGAAACTGCTAAGCTTGCAACTTTTGCAGCCAAAAAGACACACTCATAATTCATAAATTATCTAATAGAAAATGTACGTAATAATACTGTGTTGTGTAACATTTTACTAAAAAACGTGGAGTGATTTCATTAAATGTGATATTTTATTAGTTTGTTGCCTGAAACCAAGAAATAATTTGAGTTATATAATTGATTGATTGTTTTTTTGAACAATCTTAATGCTTGGCTAAAGTTATTGTTTCATGCAGATGGTTTCCTCATTCCTCAACAAAAATCTCTCTCCAAATACATTAACTGTCAGTGCAAAAGCTAACTTTTCAGTTAACGATAGTAATATATCTCCCATGTCTCCATAATATTACTAATCGTATTAATACTAACAAGAAAATAGGCCAATAATTGATGGAGGCAACACCGTTGCCTTTCCCTGAATAAAAAGTCTGAGTTAGTCCTCCCTCCTCATAGGGAGCAAGGGCTGAGTTAGTCCTCTGATCCACATACAGCAGGGGCCAAGGACAGAAGAGAAAACGCAGGTGCTTCATCACCTGACGAAACGCCCTCCACGCCCACCCTTCCCTCCTTCACTCCGCCCTCACTGGAAACCTCCTCGGTCCCCTTTCGGTTTCATCATTTACCGAGCGTCCGGCGGACATCATAACTCAGGGGGGAGGCGGCCCGGCGCGGCGACTCTCCCGAAGACTCCCCGCGCCCGGGAGCAGCCGGAGCGGAACCGGCTACCGCCACTTACCCCGGCTACCTGCTATTCATCACCGCTCCGGCTGAGTGATGGCTCGCCGCGCCGGCTGCTAAGCGCTGTGTACTCCACTGTCAGCAAACTAACACGCTAAATGGGAGATGGGCCGGAGAGTAATGGCGGGACGCCGGGGCGCTATAAGTCAAGCTGGGGTGTGAAGCCGGGGTGGGGGGCGGCTGAGGGGGGGGCTTTATCGCGGCCGGGGTGTGGCGAAAGCCTGTGTGAATAGCCTTGCAGGGTCAGGGTGTGGGGCAGGTAAACGTCTGCTGTACGGTTGCTTCGGCAGTCAGAACCTCCCTTGGGACGCAATCATTGGAAATGAGAGAAAAAGTTATTATTTCTGAAGATTTCAGGTTGTTAACAGAAAGATGAAATGGGGGGTATGGGGAGAGAACAAAATCACCCTGTAGTCCAATAGCCCAAAAATCACCCAATTTACAACCTCTAAACTAGACAGACCTCCCTCTCTGGTGGACCCTATTTGTGCTTCAAAATCATTGTGAATCATTGCTCATCTTTTACTCCATCATTGCTCCGTGCTTTCGATTCCTTTCTAAAGGGGTACGGCGTAAGAGGGAGGAAATAAGACCCCTCTGTCAGCTTCCCCGAGCTTCTCTCTGGCTCGCGGCTCAGCTCTATATCTCAGCAGATGACTCACGCCGCGGTCCCTCGGCTCCGTGAGACATCCGGATGATGAGCTGAGCGCTGGCCGTCCCCGGCCTGCCGCGGGAGACCCGCTCTGACCTCACCCGCTGAACCAGGAAACCAGGCGGAGGGAGCAGCGCGCTGGAGGAGGAGGAGGACACGCGGGCCAAAGACGGGGGAAGGATTATTAGGGAACACAGCTCGACGCTCTCCCGCCAAACACAGGCCGTGAACGCTGCCCCTGCTCCTCCCACACATCCTGCTCCTCCAGATCCCCTTCACTGCTGTTTATCCCTCTGGAACTCCTCTCTCACAGCTGACATAGCCCACCCCCCCCCACCCCCCATCCCCCAACCTCCCGACCCTCCCCCTCCGTCTTCAGCTCCTCCCAGAGTCCTATCCACACAACACAGCTGATAAGCAATGCTTATTTGAATCCCACTCGGAAGTTTACTTTATGAGGCCCTATCTCAACAGACTCTGCCACCTATTTCAAACAAGCGGCGCACTTCATTAGACAGGCAAGCGGCACGGGCCACTTGAGGGAAGTTAAACACAGCTGACGGAGAAAGGAGGGGAGGAGGAACAGAGGAGGGGTCTATGGAAAGGGAAGGTCCATCTGGTTTTTCACCGCTGCAAGACTGGCTTCCCTATGGAACTCCTTTCCAGAACCTTCTATAGCGCACGGGTCTGGAGGCCATGCGGGTTTGTTCCAGCCCACTTTTGACTGCAGACTGCAGGGGCGTCAACAGGACCCGTCAACCCTCCATTAACGCTACCCTTTTCCTCAAACTCCACAAAATATGCATCAAGTTCCAAAAAAAAGCACTTAGAGACTTCTAGTTTTTCAGCAGCAAGAGAAGTGCACATTCCTCCCCTAGCTCGAGCTCTAATTTCAGAGCGTTCCGAGCCATCGGGAAGCCTGAACGCTCCGAGTCCCCAGCAGCACATTCTCTCGGTCTGCCCTGTTCCGATGGGACTAGTTCTCAGCATTCCTTACACCTTCGTCCTGACAGAAATAACACAACACCCCCAGTACGTTTTTCAGTACACCATGGTTTGTTTAAAGAGTCAGACTGTCTGACTTTCTCGGACCACGAGACCACTCTATCAGCCGTTGTAGTTAGGCGGCCTCTTGGTTTGCTTTCCTTTCTCCTCAATGCCAGACACCCCAGTTTAAGTGGTACTGGAAGTGTGAAAGAAATCCAAAGGAAAAGAAACCACCATTAAAAACGAGTACACTCTACAAGACTGATGCGCTAAAATACCAAAGGGCCAGGTTAAACCAAACTTTCACCACGCCACTAAACATAAATTACAAATCCCAGCTAACAGCAGGTTTTATTTGGGGGTGAGAGATAGATTTGTAGTTTTATTTATAATGTTTATTGTTCATTAGAAAGGACAAAAGGTCGGGATAGTGTTCACTGTGTGAACTGAACTGTGTCCTTGGCTAGAAATAGCTGTACGAAATGAGTATCGTACCTTACTGAACCTGTGTTTTGTAGTTGCCCAATGACAATGATATGCACTTTTGTACGTCACTTTGGATAAAAGCGTCTGCTAAATAAGTGTAATGCAATGTAATGCAACAAAATAAAAAAATCTAAATTGAGTGTGATGCTGTGCTATTTGGCACAGTGCCAACTTGAGAACTTCCTAAAAAGTTCTAAAAGGATACATTTTAAACAAATCATGCAACCTTGCAGGAACAAGATTCATTTTAACGAACCAGGATGAAAAATCTAAAAGAATAAATAAAAAAGACACATAAAACACATACTTCTTTAATAATTTCTGAAAATGGGAGATAAAAGTTGGGAGGTGGGAATATGTGCCTTTTCAGGTACAGGCTAATGCTAGTCTGGGACTGGTGTAGACTAAGGCTCCTTCCTCTCGGTCCTCCATTCACTACTCAATGGCAGCTCTCACCCTGTCTGGATTGTTACAGCTGATGGTCGCAATATTGATAAAGGCTCGGAAAAATCTAACTTTAAACGATATCTTCACTAATGACACATGACCCCATGTAGGCATGCAAATCCAGATGCAATCAACAAAGCCCCTATTGCTACAATGCCAGATAATGATTTATGACCGCACAGTATCTGAATGTTTCCTGTACATCTGGACTGTTCAAAGGAGACACAAGACTCATAAAGAACTTCTGTTTTTTTGAACTTGCACTGCAGAAACAATAAAAAGCTGGGACTCTCTGAACACATTATATGTCAGTGTCCCAACTTCTCACTGTGACCGACCGAAAAAACAAATCCTCGCTAGAGGTCATTATTACAAAGCAATTTGTAATGGCACAAGGAGTGGAATACAAATGTCTTGGTTGAAATTAAATTCTTAATAAACCTCCAGTAAACACACACTGCCTAAATGGATTTACAACTAGAGCTTCAAATGAGGTTAGAGAGCTAATTTCATAAGAACTTTTACCATGAAAATGTCAAATGGATATAAGGCCATTCATCACAACGCAAAAGAATTTCCCTTTCCCAAATTGTCCTGAGGGAAAACCACACGATTTTCACAGACTTTGCTGTCAACAGTGAGAATTCCTCTACCCATTCCAATGACCTTACTCAGCCCCAACAACACAAGTAACACCATGTCCTCAGCAAAATTACCAGACATAAAACCTGTAACCTGTCATTTAGCTGAGATTTAACATTAATCACATGTCAGTGAACCAACACCAACAGTGCCCTTATTTTTCGAAACAAATCAAAGAGATGTGGAGCTGAATTCGAATTTGAACTCAGGAACTAGATGTTCTAAGAAATAACTGTGAGTGTTACCCAGCTCAAGAAGCTGTCCATAAAACAATCAAATTATGATCTCAAAAATGCATTCCATCACCATTCCCATTCAGAACACAGGGAGACTGGATTGAGAACAGACTGAGCAACCCAGTAGAGATGAAAAGAACACAGCATTTCTCACAGAATAGTCCCAGTCAAAACAGTGGTCTCCAGAAAGAGAATCTGGAAAGGCTCATACTGACACTGAAATTCCTACCCAGAAAAGTCATGTTATGAACAAAAAGCACACGGAATCAACTGCATTGTAAATATTTGCAAAACAGCAGGAAAACGTCAGAAATAAACTTACGGCCATAATTTCATGTGTCAAAAAAGTTGGAGAATTTCTGTACTTCTGTACTGTTGCTCGATTATTGTCTGAACAACAGTTGTTTGAAGTCTTATTTTAATGATCTTGCATAGCTTTGCATAACAACAGTATTCATTTGTCTTTTTTTTTTCTTTTTTAATACATAAGTCATTAACACATGATTACAAATGGGTCTTAATGAAAGGGTAATTAAGAGACAAACTTTGACCGTGCTCATTAATTTTAATTAAACATAAACACAACGAAAGAAAAACAGCAGCTGTCTGGCAATAAAGAGGGTTGATAATTGTGATGTTTTTATTGGATGCTAATAATTCAAAAGGCCAAAATTAAGTTTAAAGCAGGAAATTCCAAGCATTTTCGATAAAAAAACACACCTTCTCATGACCAGAATGCCAAAGGGATAGAAACACAATGTTCAGCATCGTGCACTTCCAAGTAAACTGTTGAGTCGCACACGCATTTCGTGAAATTTAGGGGAAACTCAAGCTATGCAATGCTCTGTAATTTCTGAACAGAAGACCTTTCCTCTGTTGGTAAAATGGCACACGAAACTGGCACGACTGGAGCTCTGAGCGTTTCGCAAGCTGGTAAACCTGGAACATATGATGCGTATGGGCTGCCTGTGGCTGCCAGATTTCATTACAACACTTCTCTCTGTGCTCATGATCTCACCGTTCAAACACGTTCGTCTGCACCAACGGAGGCAATGACTGAGGGAGCGCTGTGTAAGTGTGTGTGTGTGTGCGTGCGTGTGTGTGTGTGAGAGGGAGTAAGTGTGTGCGAGTGTGTGTGCACCCATGTATGTGTGCGAGTGTATTTGTGCCCATGCATATGTGCCCACATATGCGTCTGTGTGGCTGTGTGTGTTTTTTCTGCATTTGTGTGCATGTACGCATGTGCGTATGAAAATGTGTGTCTGTGCATCTGCGTTTGTACATTAGTGTATAGGTGTGTATGAAGGGAGCTCAGATGCTGGAAAAAGCAGTGCGTGGGTGAAACGTCTTCCACACACGAACGACACTGGATACGGTTTCCAGAGCGCTCCCTGCGCGACGTTAGCCTAGCCTAATCTCCGCTAGCCTCCCGCCGCGGGACGCGCTGGCACCGGCGCGCCTGCGTGTCTGAGGATCCCGCCGTAGCGTGAACATGAATCCGCACGCTCCGCGCGCCCGGCGTACTTCCTCAGCAGTCGTCAGGAGAAAAATCCCCACGCGCCCGGGCCTCTGTTTGCTCACGCGTCGGCCTCAAGCTGTTCCAACATGTAAATAACACTTCTGACGACTGTTCAGCCGAGCGCGGTGGGAGTTGTTGTTGACTTTTTGTGCGTTTTGCTTAATTACAGTCCCAGATTGTTCGGAGTTTAATGACCCAATTACCGCTGTATAAATTAGTCTAATGCACTCGCTGCGCCGGGCTCTACCAGGTACCCGGGCGTGGGTTGAAGACGGTTCGAAATTGCGGCTTGAAAAATGGCCTTTTTTCCTGGGAGTAAATGAACTCCGGCGCGAACAGTAGACAAAGAGAGACGGAGTGAGAGGAAAGGGAGGTAGAGAAGAACACGGGCTGTGGAGTGTGCCCAGCGACTTCAGACTCTCTGCCATTCATCACCGAGCAACATGTTGGCAGATTACAAGTTTCCCTTCCCTGTAAATCAATACTATCCTCTCTCCTGCGCTCCTCCTGAAACTTGAGCATTTTTCTTTGCTGCTCGAGGAAACGGAAAGAACCGAAGACAGAAAAGTGTGAAAGAACAAAAATGAGAAAAAGGGAAGAGTTTCCTAACATGAGTTTCACAGTTTGGGTGCTGCTCCTGTGCAGCACAAAAACCTCTGGAACTCACTCTCTCCCCACATCTGTAAATCCTGAGACCATTTTAAAGAAATATCTAAAAACTCACCTCGTCACACTAGCTTTCACATAAACAGGACATAGCCATCCTCTCCCACCATGGCACCCATAGGTAATTAGTCATCTAGTGTTGTTCTAGTGTTGGTTTTTAAATACCATGTCCTGTATGTGCAGTGTCTTGTCACTTCTCTAACTATTTTTAATATCATGTAAGGCGACATTGAGTGCTCAGAAAGGTGCCACATAAATAAAATGCATTATTATTATTATTACTACTACTCTCTAGGCCACAACAAAAAATAAATTTCATTTGAAGAAAAGGACTTCTGTGCCTTACCTACTCAACCTCCCCCCTTTAAAAATGAAGCATGTTTTTATTCTACGTGTTATTACAAATGTGCTGGCAGTGGCAGTAAAGCGGAATCGTCCCCTCAGTCTCCACTCAGAAGAGAGCCGATGGGATCAGTTCAGCCAGCTTCCTGCGCAGAGTCAACTCTGACACTCCACACACAAGCGCATTGTTTTCCCACAAATAACGCAGTCCCGTTGGAAACAGAACGGGGGTGGGGGGGGAGGGCAGGGAGGACGGGGGGGGGACGTGTCAGATGTTCTTCACCCTAGGCCGCCCCGGCCCCCTGATTGCTAATAGAGGCCCGGCATCTGCAAGAAATTTATAAAGTGGAGTCGATCTTAACAAATTGAGGGCCAGGCAGCAACTGCGCACACAGCTCTCTCTTTGTTTAATCGGGGAGCTACGCACGCTCCCCTGATTGTGCTCCCCACACCCCCCTGCCCCCACTCCTCCAAACACGCTCCCCCCCCCGCTCCCCCCTCGTCCCGGGACTGCTCTGAGTGAAGGCTATTTCCCCGCGTCTCCGCGGAGCGCCAATCTATCCGACGCGTTCGGCGAATTCCTCCAGATTGGGCTAAGCTGGGGAGCTGAACAAAGCGGCGTCGGTTTCCGCGGCACCAGGCCTGCCTCCGCTCCCAGCCGGGGAGAGATTTACACCGCCATTTACCGGCAGAAACACCGCGCCTCACCGCCCCGGCCTCTCCCCCCACTCCTCAGCGCACACTGCAAACAAAGAAGACAGGTGTGCCTGTAAACACACAGCTGTGACTGCGCATTAAAGCACGCTGGATTTTTAGAAAAAAAAAATCTTAGTCAACTTGAATTAATTTGATAAACTGACAGAAAGCCCGTGTTTTCAGACACACCTTCTTTTTGAATGACACACAGCACAGTTAAGACCTGGGTATTAAGGTTAGTGGCAAAAAAAAAAAGTCCCGTTTCCCCTCCTGTGTTTTTATTGGCCAACCGATGCAGTGACAGCTCTACCGGTCATGTTATTGGACGGTAATCTACCCCCCCTCCCCTGCTGATTTGCTCTAATTGCTCCTATCCTTCCGTGCCGTGGTTGTGAAGGGGTCCTTGTCTACTGTCCCGGAGCGTCTGTCCCCGCGTTCCTCCATGCGGGTGCGTGTCAGCTCAGTCCTGTCTACTAATGACCCCCCCCCCCCCCCCCATCTGAGCCACAGAGACCAGAACAAGCACAGCTTTCAACCAGAACGCAGGTGCTTCAACTGCTGCCTATCTGACAGTTACATTTAATACACCAGACTATATACATGACTATAGACACATAAGGTATTATATGAAAGAGACAAAGACATAAATTATGTGCACGCAAACATATACCATGTTTCTGTGTTCGTGCGTCGGCACATCCACTTGTGCATGTGTGTGAGTGTGTGTGTGAGTGTGCGTGTGTGCGTGTGTGTGTGTGTATGTCTCAGTGCACAGCTGCGAGCGTGTCATCTGAGTGGCACTGACCCCATCACAGGCCAGCAGTCTGAGTTCATTCTGAGCAGCTTGGGGGACCTACTGAGTGTGTGACCCTGCGGTGAGCACAGGGAGAGAGAGACAGAGAGAGAGAGGGGGAGAGAGAGACAAACAGCGAGAGCAAGAGTGAGAGAAAGAGAGAGTGAGAGAAAGAGAGAGAGGCCTAACACAGTGGGAAGAGCTCGCACACCGCTGCGCTTCATTTCTAAGGCCTGGGGCCAGGTCAGGGCCGTGGACACACTGGAGCTGGGAGCACGCTGCACACTCCTTAAACAAACCCAGACATCTCCATCCGTGCGCCCCTCCCCTCTCCCAAAGCCAACGCGGCTGTCTGTGCAGGATCAACTGCAGAGTTGCACAGATGTGTGCCAAACAAACGCCTGGCAGCACTTGACTAGGACCGCATGGCGGAATGTTCCGGAACAGGGCTTGTAAAGGCGTTGTAGGTTCGATCTCCAGGTGATGTTGACATTGGTCCCATGACCAGGACACGTGACCCGAATAAAGTAAATATCCAGCAGTGCGAACACTGCTTAAGCTAAAACTTGCATGTTAAAAAGGCCCATGAGCACGTTCGAAGCTCAAATGAAACCAAATGCAACAGAGGACATATAAACCACTAAGAAAGTTCATACTCAGACATTCAGTTGACTTGTGTAGTCAAGCCAATCCTTTCCTCAGATTTTACTTCTAGTCTGCAAAAATGTATTGAGCTAATAACAGAAGAGTCCATATCAGTGGGGATTGCAAAAAAATACACATTTTGTGCATAACAAGGTAAAGCTACCAAATATACAGAACAGCCATCTTGATTTGCGTAATATATATATAAACCACGCTCCCTCACACTTAAAATAACAGAGCTCTTAATTATGCAGCAATAAATGAGTTTTAACTGCAGGGCTTTCCGGTGCTAAGTACTTCATCCATTAAATGAAATGCCACTCACAAATAGCAATAAAACTTTTTGGAAAAGTTTGTAAAAAGTATGCAAAACAATTATCTTAACACAACGTAAACACAGCACAGCAATATGATTCGATTGTTATCTACTGTCTGCGTACACGTTCGCCCTCACCTAACTTTAACCAAAGCAAGACGTTATCTGATGGTTCGGAGCTGTACAATGTCAGGTCTATTCTCAGCCATCGAGGCATCCAGCGAACTCACTCCGTCTCTTCCCAACCCGAGGAAAAGCGCAAATAAATCAAACAAACTACGGCTGAACGTTTGACCCGCACGAAGGTCAGCACCTCTGGGCCAATTAAGGCCGTCTTTTCCCCTTCTCCCCGCCCCATCCCGGAGAAGAGGGTCGATTGAGCCCTTTCGCTTTGTTCGGTTTTTGTTTCTGACACTCCCCTCCCTTTTCCGCCCCTCCGCGTTCCGCAAACAAGCACAAGTTGTAATCCATTTACACAGACTCCCCCGTCAACAAACTGTACCCCGATAACCCTGGGAGACTTAACACAGAGGAGAGGTGGGGCGTACAGATGAGAGAGGCGAAGGAGGAGGAGGAGATCAGGGGCAGGGACGGGAGGGGGTCGGGGGAGACGGGTGGAGGAGGCACAGGGGAGGAGAGGAGCTCGGTGTCACGCTATTTCGCGCAGGTGGTGCCCAGGGTCTCCTCCCGGCCAGGAGACAACACCGAGCCGGTGTAAACCGTAAAGAGGATTAACCCCGCCGGAGCGCCTTAATGAGACCCGAAAGTGCTCGGCACAGAAGAGGACGGTGATTGAGCTGAACCAGGCCGCGCTCCCAGAAGCCCGCTCCGACTGAGCCACATCAAAGAGCCCCGGCCGGGAGCAGTGGAGGGGGTGGGGGCTGGCGTGGGGGGGGGGGGGGGGGGGGCGGGGAGGAGGAGGAAGAGTGGGAGTGGGGGGGGGGGTGGAGGAATCCCTTATCTCCTCCAGAGAGGATGCTGCTCTGCTGCACGAGATTGTCTGGAGCTGCCACCTGTCCCAGCCATCTTTGAAGGCAACACTAAACCCGTGATGGATCTGACCTCCTTGAGCTCACATTCTTTTATGTCTCTCTTCATTTTCTGCTCTGTTACATCTCCCCCTTCGCTCTCTCTCTCCCTCTCTCTCTCTTTTCAACCTCTTCCCTCTTTCTCTTCTCTCTCTTTTCCCTTGGCTCAGCGTGCCCCCCCCCCCCCCCCCTCCCACCCGTCTCTTGAGTGCTTCAGAGCAGCGCAAGGGAGAAGAGAAACAACCACACTTTCACAACACTTTTTATCTCAAGCGCACAATAGCAAACATGGGAGGAACATTTTAATTAAAGCCCGTTCCTACTCGTGGAAAACAATAGGTGTTGCCGATCCCCGGGAGAGAGGGACAGGGGGTACTAATCCTGCCACGGTATGAGGGCGGATTCGGCTTGCCTATCACAAGGCAGGCTGGGAAGCCGGCATACACCCCAGCATCCCTCCTGCGCAGGAGGCGGGCGAACACAGGAGAAAGTCCAAGAGGCCGCCAGACCGTCCCTGTCTTTCTCACATCGTCGTGCTTGCGCCAAATTTGCTGTCACTACTGTCTTTTTCTGAGTATTTTTTGTGGGGGGACATTCCCCATGGACAACACTTTGTATGTCCTTCAAAACTGTTAAGCTGCCTTCTCTAAAGTGTGATTACGGTCTCCATTTACTTGTTCTCTGAGTTTAATTTCATTCAATGGCAAAGACAAAAAAAGTAACAGATGTTGCGCAGACGATTGCGACAAATCCCAAGTATTCTTTTCTTGACTCTTTTAAGAGTGTTCTTGCAAGAATCGGGGTATTTAAGCTGGACATAGTTCTTCACGTTAATCCGACACCAACGAACAGCTCGGGCGAATCAGCCCAAAAGTAACATCAATAAACAACAAAGGAAAAAACGGAAAGTCGCATATTATGTTAATACTCCGTTTCGGCTCCTCGAACTTTCCTTGAAGCTAAATATCTTAATCTAAAACAAAAGGGGAAAAAAAAATACATGTGAGAATATGACACGTCTTATTTTGCCGGATCCGTCTAATAAGCAGCATAAAAGGGGATCATCCGATTATCTGTGGTGCGAGAGACAATACGGCTAATTCTGCGGAGTCAACGGCGCTCTTTCTTGATGAAAGGAAGTGGAGGGAAGACATTCCTTTCCGTTGCCTGCAGCACGCCCCTGGCGTCGAGGGCCCGGCCGTCTCCGGTGGAGCCCCCGCCGCGGCCCGCTTTTCAAAAAGCGCCAATATTGAAGCGATCACAAAAGACAGGCCCGCGCCCTTGAAACGGGTACGTGCCTCCCCTCGCCTTTAGTTCGTCTCTTGTAGTTTTTAATTTCTTCGGGGGGGGGGGGGGGGGGGGAAGAGACGGGCTCTCGCCCCCGCGATCCGCGCCTCGCGGCGGGGAGACGAAACTTTTCAGGCCGCCGGCCGTAGCTTCCTGCCGTTTCGGCGCTAACCAGAGCGCCTGGACTGAGCACGTGTGTGCTGTTCTCGTTCAGTTTGTTTACGGCCCAGGGCTAGACACACACGGGCAGGTGGACTGAACTGCACCTTCCTCCCTTTTTCTGCCTGCTTTTCAGTTAACATCCCTCTGGAATGATCCGCGGCAAGGTCGGGAGAGTTCGACCTGTACCGGACATTCTTCTCTCTGAACACATCCCTACTACTGAGATATTCCCATACGCGGCAACCTGAAATTCCCGGTACACTGGATACAGGACACGATCCTGTCAGCGGTCGGCATGGACTGGACCAATACCACAAAGGGCTGGTTCACGGGGATAGCTCTAAAGGCACGAAGACCAGCTCTTCTGTGTACACACCATGGACCATCGCCTTTCTCTACTGACACCATTATGCGAGGGACAATGGCGGTACATCAGCAGTGGGATTACAGAGGGTAGATCTTTACTCTGACCGGCGGAGCGATCAGCGGAACTGACCCTCACGTTTAAGGTGTTTACTCTTCCCTCCTCCATTCAGAGACACTGCGGCACACACACCTCTCAAAAACACGCACTGTTTGTAAGTCAAGGCAGCAAACGACTGTCTGCGAGAGAAGAACTCAAATTCCCTTGCCGCCGCCGCCAAATATCTTCTCGTATTTCGACGGCACGCAAATTCACAGCGGAAGCAAAAACTGTGAAGTGAAGAAAAGAAAAGGGTAAAAAAAAAAAAAAAAACGGGCTTTAAGTCCAAAAATGCGACATTCTTTGACTGCAGAAGAAGCAAATCGGTAGGAGCGCACTTGAGGGAGGTGTCCGCGGCGACCATTCGCTGAATCGCTCGCTGAATCGCTCGCTGCGGCTCGCCGACGCTGAAGTCCGCTGACCCTCTAATCGGCGCACAATGTAAACGGACGCCAGAGCCGCGCGTCGCACTGACGCGTCCGTGCAATCAGAATCTCCCCCATTAATCTGCTCCCCGATCCTGCTTCCTTATCCACAGAAAGCCCCAAGCATTAGCGTTGTGGTAAGCAGGATATTAACTCTTATCCAGTGTTTGCCAAAGAAAAGCTCCTAATTCTTCGGCATCATGACGATTTAGCTAATACTTATAAAGGGTTTTTTCCCTCTCCTTAATGCCTCCTCTTTGTGTTCTGAAGAGGGTGTGAAGTAAACATAGAATTACACCACAGACTTGTGGTGATACGAGCAAACGGACCGAGTGAAAAGGGGAGATTTGCAGAGCCGAGACCCCCTCAACCCCACCCCTTCCCGGGCCCCCGACGCATCGCGTTCACCCCGCGGGCCCCCCTCGACCCACCGTCGCCGCGGCGACCGGGCGGCCAGGTGTGCCGGGGCTGCAGGTGTCGGCGCGTTTAGGCGCATTAGACGCTGACACGCCGCGGCGCGAAGAGTAATCGGATTTCCCCGGCTGCGGCGGCGCTTGGCTCTGCAAGCGCAGCACAACGCCGGCAGGCTCCCTCTCCATCACACCCGCACACCTGGGATGAGTTTAGGAGGTGGCTGAGCCGGGGGAGGTTTGGGAGGAGGGGGCGGGGGGATGTTCGGTTGTGGAGCCAGGGCAGGAGGGGTCAACGTTTCTTCGCACCTCTAAGGCTCTGGTTCGAGGCGCCGGGGGCCCTGTTCAAAGGTGCCGGCACAAGACCAGGGTGCCTCGGAAACGGAGGGGGAAGGGGGGGGGGGTTGGAGGGGGCGCAGGGGTCAGCTGCCAGGCTCTGATCCGAGTGTCTCGCACCTCCACTCCCCGCAGACAGACTGGGGCCGGCAGAGGAAGGAACGCCAGAGCTCCTCAAATTTACAACACCTGGAACCCCGATAGATGACGGTCCCTGCTCCTCTCTCAATCAAAAACAGGGTTCAAGGGAGTTCTCCCTCTCTCAGGCCGCACCCCTTCCCAGTCCCTTCGCTTGAAACCGTATGTATTTCAGTTCCTTTCACACCAGTGATGCCTACTTCAAGTGAGCATGGCCCTCACTTCTGGAGAATCGTGTCCTGGAAAAACCCTCCACCGTTCCACAAAAACGGGAGGAGCTCGAGATAAGAGTACCCATGGCATAAAACCGATGATGGACGATCACATGTTTAAGCAGTGATGTCATCATGCTACGGTGTGCCCTGCGGCAGCCCCTGCAGGCCAAGTCCTTTATGTCGTATGTCGCAGAGCTTAAAGGCCAGGCTGGGGAAACCCCTACAGACGGCACTCTTTTCTGTGGCTGCCCGACATGCTGAATCCCCTGCTGCCGCTCCAGTGGCCACGCCCTCGCGCAGAAAGAATGGGGGCCTTTTTTCATCATCGACATGCTGCGGGTTCTGAAATCGAGCCGCGACTTTTCCGCGTGACCTCGAGGCCCGGTCGCCCCAGGCGGGACCCCTCCCCCGCCCCCAGTAAAACCCCTCCCCTGCCCTCCCCTTGGCAGCAGTGGTCCGGAAACCCCCCACCCCCAAACTGCCGCCGCCCCTCGACCACTACACAAGTCCTAAGCCTTCTCCCGCGGACGGGATCAAATGTGGCAGTCTTGCTGAGCTGGGCCGGGGAGTAATCGACAGTAATGGTCTGATTGTGGGCTTCTGCGGTTTCTCCAGCTCCAGAGACTCGACCTGATTCTAAGTAACCTTTCGAATTAGAGAGCTGAGTTGACGGGGGGGGGGGGGGGGGGGGGGTGTTGGAACTTGGGACAGACTGCTGCACCAAGAGTGCCGGCTAATGAATTTGCTAAATAAATAGAGGTACAGTAAATGGCCGGTGTTGAGAGAGAAAGAAAAGGGAGAGAGAGAGAAAGAGAGGGGGAGGTTTTCATTACATCTTCCAGATTAAAAACTCCGTCAGGCCCAATTCGAAGCCAATTTAGCGAAACCAAACAAGCCATCACATCTAATACTCGTCCAGAGGCAGCGGCCAGGACATGGCGGCCAGAAAATTAACCTCATGCCCCCCCTCCCTCACAACCCCCCCCCCTTAATTCCCCCTCTCCCCTCACTTTTCCTTATCCCTCTCTCCTTTCACCTGTCTGCTTTCTCTTTTCCTTTCTTTTTTCCCTATCTGTGCCCCTACGTCCCCCTGCTGTCTCTCACTCCCCCTCTCCTCCCTTTCTGCTGTACTAACAGTCCCAGAGAGCATGGGGAAAGAAGCAGGGAAGGCTCTTTGATCTGCGCGCTGATGAGGGAGGCTGGAGACCCGGGCGCGGCAAGGCGCTTAATGAAGGTATTAAGCAGCAGAGCTCGTCCCCCATACTAACTTCTCAAGGAGAGAGAGAGAGAGAGAGAGAGAGAGAGAGAGAGAGAGAGAGAGAGAGAGAGGGGCCCCTAATCAACTGTCTTCCCCAATCATTCCACTGACTGCGTGACCTTTCACCTCCCCCAGTAAGAGCCGGGGCAGCCTGGCTCCATATGCCTCTCTGGGCCCTGCCTTCCCAGGAGAACTTGCCCTTCATCAAGGTGTAGTACCTGATACTCCCAAGCTGTATGTAGGTCGAACAGCGCAATAGTGAACACTGCAATAGTGTAACGATAATGCATTTGAAATGTTTCCGTAGTAACCTTCTGGCGGTGAAAGAGAGGTCCTACAGCGCTGTCCTTGAGAATGCTACCTCACCACAAACATCGAGCATATTCACACTGTGAGTTGAACTATAAGCACTGGAACACTAGCGATAATGATGCAGAATTGCCTCTCAAGTTCTGGCACTGCTGAATTCTGGAAGGCTGAATTCTGCAAGTACCCATGCTGACTGTGAACCTGTGAAGTGAGGTCCTTCCAAAGCCCTCCCTAATGACTGTGTAAACCGTCGTGATAATTAGCCATGCACACCCCTCTCCACTCCCCCCTCCCCCCCACTGTGAGCTAACTGCAAAGAGCCGTCTCGCTGTCTGGCGGCTAGGCTAACTGCAGCCATAACTATGTTAGCGAACGCCGACTCACGGTAGTGGGGGTCGAGGTATCCGTTTCGGGGGTCCATGGCGAAGAGGGTGCCTCGGTAGGGCAGGGCGTGCTCGGCAAGGTGGGGCAGCGAGCCGTGCGTCTCCTTCTTCACCAGCGAGGGGCGCTCCTCTGTGGAGGTGGAGGGCTCTTCGCTCAGTTTGCCCATGGACGGGCCGGTAGGGGATAGCTGTGCTGCGATGGCGTTGCGTCTTTCGCGGTGGAAAGGAGGCCCCGGGCTCTCATCTTCTGCCAGAACAGGGAGAGACGGAGGATCACATCTGGATCATAAACCTGTGCACCACAAATCTACTTTATGTTACTGAAACACATTCACCTGCACATCACAGCTACTATGTACAACAAAATCACACACACACACACACACACACACACATACACACACACACCTGCATTACTTTAAGAAAACACTTCACTAGAACATCACATGTCCATTAGGCTACTAAAACTCCTGTAGATCACAGGTATATGCAACTGCAGAACCTGCCCAACAAACGTGCATTAAGGCAGGAAAGCACATTCACCTGTCCATTTCCTCTGGATTATGAAAATCATATACATGTTCATTGCACATCTGCATAGTGCACCTGGAATACCCATATGTACTGCACATCTGTAGAATACACCTGCATCTGACATTCATATTAAATGCTAGGAACAGGCAAACCTGGCCTGAGTTGCTGAAAAGTTCACCTGTATCGTGATACCATTATTTTATACTGTCCTTCTCACACAGCCTCCCCTTACCCTGCATGCTGAGTACAAAAGACCTTGCTGCCCATTCAAACTCAACTTAGAATTCAAGCCACTTTGACAGCCAATAAAACTTAATCGGTCGTATTTTTGTGACCATAAATTTCATACTTCCATTCTCGAACAGCTCACAACCGAGTTTCACTCCTCCACATAGCTCTTGCAAGGCCTCTTTAAGCTATGATAAATATCCGTTGTGGAATCTGTATTTGGTAAAAGGAACATTCCACAAAAGGTTTCTAAAAGAAACATCTCTCGCAAAATGTGCATTTGATGACAGATTTCCACGGCACATTCGGGGGTAGCGTACAAGAGATCTGGGACACTCTTCACACCTCAGCAGGTGGCTTCAGACGATAAGCGTAAAGAGAAATCTCTCTTTGAATCTGGCTTCTAGTCACGTGACAAGTAATTACATCAGAGGCAGTAGGGTAGGAGGTCTGACAACTGTCTCACAATGGATATTTAATAATTTATTAGTAATTTAGAGATGGTTTAGGGCATGGTTTTACTTCAAATATCCTCAGATTTGTTTGAATTTGTGGATAAATGTACTCTTTGTTCTCTATGCCCCAATTCAAAGTATATTCAAGATATAAAGATCATTCGTCTGTTCTGTGTATTAAGTGAAAGCACCAAAGAAAGCTTCTTTACATTCTGCATTGAGTACAATGCAATTCACGGGTTACCAACCAATTTATCTCCTATATGCAGCCTACATTGACTTTACTTAACAAAAGCTCATTTTGTCTTTATGCTATCTACTTCCTACGATTTGAATGAGATGAAAGAGAGCATTAGTGGGTGAAAATCAAGAAAACTTAGATTATTGCCAATAGATTACTCAAATGAGATGCTTTTGCTAATCAATCAAAATGAATTAATTTTGATTGATAGGCACATTTCTACATGTCTCATAGATCATGCCCATGCCACATGTGCATATAGGTTGTCAAAGTGGCATAGAATGTGTCTTCTCCAGATATACAATGAGCTCCAAAATGTTTGGGACAAAGGCTTGATTTAGCTCTTCAAAACTTTAGATTTGTAATCACACAACGTACATGTGGTTAAAGTGCAGATTTCCATATTTTATTAAAAGGTTTTTTGGTACTTTGGCTTCACCTTGTAGAAATGACAGCTCTTTGTATACATAGTCCCTAATTTCAGTGTGCCATTGTGTGTAGGACAAATGGCTTCATAGGTGTTTCTGATTAGTCAGGTGTGTTCAGTAGCTTCTTTAGTGCAGGTATACGAGAGCTTTCAGTATCTAGTCTTTATTCTAAGCGTTTGATTGTCTTTGGAGTCGGCTATTGACATTTGTCAACCAGAGTTGTGCCAATGACAAATCTAAAATCTTTATCCCAAACATTATGGAGCTTGCTATCTCCCCGTTACATTTGGTGATCTTTTAAAAGAGATTCTGAATCAGAATGACACTAAAAGGCAAATAGAGAAACACTGTAAACTGTAAAGGCCTCCTTATGCCTCCACACTCACATGGAACACCAGTACAGTCTGGACCACATTGCTGGTTTGCCAAACACACAGCTCCATCAGCAGTAATGTACAACTCCATTACTTTCTACAATGGAGCTCCCAGAATCCCACCGCTACATTCACACCTGACCACTGCAGTCCAACTTAAAGGGCGACAAGTTTGGTGGCGTGACTTCAGTCAAAGCTTTAATCCGCCGGCAAAATGGCACCGCTACGGCCCATTACTCCTTGATTGCTTCTTAGTAGACAAATACCCCGGAGAACAGTGGTGATCAGAAAATGGGACAAGTCTAAAAAGCGGCCTCGCCGCTCGCTTAATGACAAATGAATCATAATGAGACGCGACTGCGGCTTAGCGCCACTGCTGTCGAGGGGAATTTCTCCCGCTCCCGTCCAACGGTCGCTCGCATACCAGACTCCGGCAGGCTCGGGGAACAAGTCAGGTCACGCAGCGAGCCGTCTCGGGAGGAGGGGCGGCGAACTCCAGCGACAAGCCGCTACACACCCCCTGGTCCCGAGAGGGCCTTGTGGGTAATCTGTAAAATCCACAAGGATTTGAACCGCTCTACGCTCGCCGCTGATTCCACAAGACCACGCTGCGACTTTTTCTTCCCCTGGTATTAACCAAACCTGGCTTCTGTATCGGTTGCCGCGGTAATCACGGATCTTTCTATTTTTTTTTTCTTTTCCTCCAATGCGGACTCACAAAGAAGAGCTCGCCGTGATTTTTTTCCCAGCATTCCCTTCTGCCTTTTAAGTGGCCTCATGGGTAGTATCGTAGCCCTCGGTCCTCTCTCCTCTTTGCTCCCCCAATAATCTGTTCAGGTGCTTGTGGAATAAAAAAAAATTGAGGAGATCCCTTGGGATGTTTCTAGTACATTAGGTTTGCGTGGATAAACCCAGGAAAAGTGTTCAGCCATAATAGAAAGACCTGAATCCAAAACATCTGTGAAGGACCACATAACCTCTGACCCCAACTAAGTTCTTCTGATGATTGATTATTTATCTGAACTGTTAGTTATCCAGACGGTTAAACTGGGAACCAGCACTCATTTACAAGGCCAATCTGCACGAACACTTGAGACAAGTGGAATAGTCCAACTGAGTGAGAGGACCCAAACCAGTAAACCTGGACTTCTTCTAACACTTGCTTCTACAGCCTAAAGATTTAAAACTAAAGAACACTAGGCTCATCACATCTCATCTCATATGCATGACCAGATCCGCCCCAGATAATTTTGAAAAGCCTAACAACTGGGGTTTTCCTGACTGAAACTGGGTTCAACGGGTTCAGCTCATTTACAATGTCTCGTATACTTCTTTATAGTGAGGGTACTACTTATAAACCTTCTACATGTGATGTGGCATGTGCTTTAATGTAGGAGAGATGGGTCAAGGCCTCATGCAAATATCTGAAGTTCATCTTAAGAACTGAAGACCATAAAATACCCTGGACTACTAAGTATAATGTTCTCCTTTCCTTGCACTGATGAATCTTACATTGAGTCTGAATCTGTTATTTGAGAAAAGAAAACCCAGGAAAAGTGACTGGTTTGACATAGCAAACATTAATACAATAGCCATGTGAAGGTTGTGAATTTGTGAATCGAAGGTGAATCCTTACATTGTCCAACTTAACAGATTTCACAGGGTTCATTTTTGTACAGCAGTCTATGGACACCCAGTATGTCATGATGAAGGAAGATGTAAGGAACACAACTAACTGAAGACAGGCATCGTGCCAATACCACCCTGTAAATGGCATCACAAAGGCTTAGGCCCGTGGCATCTCAAAGGCTGGGCCCAAGATGACTACACAAAACATCTTTACCGACTTACAAATAAACCAAACAACAGGAATTTTTCACACAACCAATAAAGGAACTTGCTCACTAAAAACGTTGAGATTAAGCTTAGATGTTTTTCAGAGAACTACTGAAGGTATCGCGCTCAAAATCTTTCCTATGCCGGGTCATAAGTTCTCCTGTGCTGTAGATCACTCCCAGTCTTCCTGACCCCTTTACATCACAACCTGCTTCAAAGTGAGCTGCTAAGCTGCACTCTGGCTAACATCATGGCCTTAATGCTGTAGGGCCCCCATGTCAGACGGAGTAAGGACAGAAAGCTCAGAAAACAATTAAGGGAAGAGGAGGAGAGAGGAGATTAAAGAACCACCTCGAACAACGTGCCGGGCATCCACTCTCGCACTTCACACGATGTACGCATGGAGCACCAGTGGGCCTTCACACGCCCCTGACTCTTATGGATCCATTACCTGAGTGGAGGCCAGCGGCACGGGCAGCGCTGGTCTTACTTTCCCAGAGAGCACGCGGCACTCCGAGCGAGTTCCGCGAACCTAAACCTAACTGACGGAAGAGAGGCGCGTCAGTAAAAAATGACGGCGCTAGTTATGTTATAAGTATTTAATCCCGCGCAGCATACCCTGTGATCTTATTAAGGGAATAATGGCACTTATGCTCTAAGTCGAGATTAATAGGTCTGCTCTTACGAAGCGCAATATTAACATAAAGGGATTTGGAACCGGCTCCTTTCCTTGCGCGGATTCAGAGTGGCGGCATCGGCGGCTGCGCGGCAGACGACGGGAGATAGGCGGGCTCTTCCAGCGAGCCGAACCACTGGGGGGGGGGGGGGGGGGGGGGGGGGGGGGGGGAGAAACTGCTGCGCAAAGTTCACCGAAGCAGGAACTGCGCCCTCTGTTTATGTTTAGCAAGGGCAGGCCCATTTATTTTTACACCGAAAACAGAGGCCTGGATTTTCTCTCCGCAGCAGACGGGGAGAGCTGTGAAACCATCTGGGCCTCGCTGCGAAAGGTCTGTCAGCATTTCCGAAGGCCCTGGTCTGGCCGGCCTACTCATCGTCACCCACACACAGACCCCCCCCACCCCTTCCATCGCCTCGCCCCCCCCCCCCCCCCCCCCCCCCCCCCCCCCCCCCCCCCCCCCCCCTCATAAAAAGCCGTCCGGGCCCTATAGCCCTTTTGAACCCTAATACAATTACCACTCAATCCCCTCCTCTATTGACCAAAGAGCTCTGCATTGAGGCCACAGGCCCCAGTAAAAGCGGTCCCATCTTGTTCCCCCTTCAGCAAGCTTTCCGTCTCTAAAGAGAGTCAATTTGGGCAGAACTGCGCCCAGGGGCCCCCGGGATGGCTGCGGGGAACACCCCGCTCGCCATGGCAACGAGGCCGGCCTCGCGGGGCGGGAATGTAAGCAAACAGCCCCGGCTTCGCGGCGGAGGCCGCCGGCAACGGCGCAGCAGACGGGAGACAACCGTTGCCGCCGCTCCGCCGGGGGGACTTGGGCCCCGGCCAGAGACGCAGGGAACCGCAGCCCATTCATGGAAAAGAGAAAAGAGAGAGCCGGCCCCCGGCAGCGGCGGGGAGGAGACCCGCTGCTTCGGCATTCCTGCACGCTCCCGCCAGCCGCGCCACACCGGGCCGACCCGCGCGCGGGCGCCTAAGGTCGCGCCGCGTTCACCTCCCCCGCAGGCGCGTCCGGAAAAATGAAGCGGAAAGGCGCGCGCGGCTGTCGCCGCTCGGACCGCACGCCCCGGACGCGGCTTAATCTCGAGGCTTCGCAGGCGGTTTCTCGCACGCGGACGACGTCCGCCGAGATGTCGCGTCAAACTTTCTTCCAAACTCGAAAGAAATTGAAACTTTTCCAGGGTTCCTGGTGATAAGATCTGCAGGAATGCAGCAACAACAACAGAAAGGAGATAATATGATCCAACTGGAAGCATGCGCACCACATCCCCCCCCCCCCCCTCCTCCTAGCGCAGCTATCCCGCTGTCTGGGCCCCGTCTCGGGCCTTGCCTTCCTCCTCTCTGGCCGGCCCTCCGGTTTGGGGAGCGTGACCCCCGTGGCCCCCGCAGGCAACGGTTAACACCCCAGCGCACCTTCGGCGACATACTCACAACTTTCCCCTCGCCGTTGTAGCTCTTCTCCACTGGAAGTCTCCCCCAGAACTGGCACTTTTCCCTCGTTAACTACCCTCCATCTCCATTTGCTCTCTCTCTCTCTCTTTGCTCTCTCGCTCCCGCTCTCTCTCTCTCACCCGGTCTTGTTCCGCGCATTAGCCATGCACGAAAAACAGCAATCGCGGCGGTAACTGTGCAAAGTTTCCCAAACTCATTAGCATCCCGCTCCTCCTCCCCCTCTTCTCTTTCTCCCTCTGTGAACCCTCTTTCTATTCAGCCAGCTCATTCCTGCCTCAGAAGGGTCAGGCGACTAATCGTTAAATCAAGCCGGTGTCACCCCCACCCCCACCCCAAACAGTCATCCGGCAAGCAAGGGAGCTGTTCATTACTTCAGTTTATACCACCTTAAATAGGTCAGCAAACACCAGTCATTGAGGGGTCAACAGCCCCTTGATTTGCAAGAAAAACTGAGAGCAGCTTCTGGTCAGCCAGGGCTCTCTCTCTCTCCTTGTCTCTCTCTCTTTCACTCTCAAGAAGGTTTCAACCAGTGGGGGTTGCAATGTTTAACCTTTACTCTTTATCTTTTTCCCCTTGTATGCTTTATTTACCCCCTGATTTACTTCCTTCCATACTTTCCCACTACCATGCCAGTTTGGTGCCTTACCTTACTTACTTTTGATATATTTTTTATTACATTTTCTTGTTTTCAAATTTTTATTGTCGCTCAGTCCTAAACATGACATTATTCTCTTGCACTTAAAAATGATAGATGCATTCTCTCCCCAAAGTCACAACGCATGTCGACTAAGGCTTTTGAAACCACCAGCTCAACAGCGTCCTAGCAACCCTGACCATCAACCTCATAAAGCCTTGTGGCTTTTTCCCCCCTTTTCCCTTCATTTTTTATTCTTCTTTCATTCCTCCCTTTTTTTCCCATGGTTGCCCCTGCCGGTCCTCCACCAGTTCACAGGTCTATTCACCCCCTCACAAAAGATCCAGCACAGACCGACAGACCAAGAGAAACATGCTCCACAAAAAAAAAAAAATAAAAAAAATAAAAAACACACCCCGGTCTCTCTATGGTGATTGAATTTCTTAACATCTTTTCAAAAAGCAGTTAAATGCCTGGAGGCGAGAGGAAGAAACAGGCTAATGGTGGATTGGGAGCGCTGAACAAATTTCAGAGCCCTTTCCTGCTCGCTTTTGAGGTTGAAAGCGAGCTCTTGCCTTTCAAGTTTCAAAGTCCTCCTTCCTCCCGCAGTGTCACAGAAGGATTTGAAAAGAAGGTAATTGTGCTCGCTGCCGTCCTGATCAGAGCGCACGTCCCGGCTCTAGTATTTCAGAATCTTTCTCTGGCGGTATAATGGAGCTGGGTGCTCGGCTCTGGCTCTCCCCATGCCAGGCCTCATTAAATCCTAATGCCCAGGTCTCTCTCCTTTTTATGTCCAGGCCTCCATTGTAAAACACGGTTTTGGATACCTTCAAAAAGTCCACGCTCTACCAGGGGGAACGGGCCTGGATGGAACAGAGCGGTGGTCGGGGGCGGGTGGGGGGGGTCATGCATGCACGCAACAAATGATAAATATAAAACACAAAAGAGATAATGAGAGAAGGAGTTGGGCGGCATTTAAAGTGAAGGAGAGAGAGTTCGGCTTTGGGACAGGGGCTCAAGTTAAGGATCGGGCGATCAGAGAGCAAAAAGAGGGAGGACAAACTGCCCCCCCCCCCCTTTTTGTGAGTTGGCGCTTCCCCGGGGTTGGTGTCAGACGGTGTTCTGGGGCATGCCATTCGCTCCCTTCGCCCGCCTGAGTTTGAGCGCACAAATGAGCTCTGCTACGAGGGCGAGAGATTTTTCGCCCCACCTGGTAAATGTGTATTGGTGCGGTCCAAAGTGCGCTTGCATCAGGATTGCACTATTCTAACCAGTGTTCTGTGGGAGCAACTCCTAAGCCCCTCCCCAATTTGGAGGAAAGGGGTGGATATTCCACAGGCAACCTTTGAGGGCATGTTTGTGGGGGGGGGGGGGGTGTTTGGCTGGGGAAGGTGTAGAGGAGCGGGGGAGCGAAGGATGCGCGCGAGAAACGTGGGGCTTCAGAAGCTCCTCTCCTCCTGTGCGTTAATCTCTCCCTTTTCTTTCTGTTGCAAATCAACTCTCCGAGAATGAGACTCCAATTAACAATGAGAGGGGATGCGGAATTCTGCCGCCTGGCTGGGGTTTAATAGGAACAACCTCCCCAATCAGCTTACAGTAGCGAGCGTACCTGATTCGCCAGCAGGAACCTGCGCTATAGAGAATCACGCGCGATTAGTGCTGGCAGTGAGGAGGGAGAGCTTTTGCCGCTTTGGAAACCCAGTTGATGGGGGGGGGCGGGAAGAGGGGAGGGGGAGGGGGTGGAAGGGAATCGCTACACAAGGAGAGCTAGGGGATTATGTTGATTGTGTTGTGTATTTCTCAACTTCTTGGCCTCCTACTCTACGCCGTGGTACCCGCATTAGGGGGAAAAAAAAAAATAAAGTTCCATTCTCTCGAGGGAGCCCGAAGTGACGCGAGCAAAAAGCACAAAGGGGCTCGCTTTCCAATTTTGTGAAGGTGAACAAATCCTCCACTGACTCAGCCTCCAGTCCTTGAACCAGTGAAACTTTTCCACACTCACACATTACAAACTGCTCTGTTGAAACCTGTGCCCCAGCAAAAGAGGTACCCAGTGAGCAAATCTAGATGGAATCTAGAGGGGTGGAAATCTAGGTTGAGAGATGTTTTGATATGAACGAATTTGGTTAGCTCAAGTTAGCTTGAATTTAGCTCAGGTTTTACCCAGATATAGCCTGACCTAGTCGGCTAGAAAACTTTCGCTTTTCACCAAACGTCTAGATTCGGGCTTGTGCTCGCTGGGTAGGTAGAACAGGTAGAATCCAAATCAGAGGCAGCATTTCAGCAGAAACCTATGGCACGTCAATGATAGCCATAGCAGGCTATCTATAACAGTTGTTCTGAGTCATAAACACTTGTGAAGCCTCAAAAATATTAAGTCAATGTGGTGATCAGCATTTTCAACTAAGACAAGTTTGATAAATTCAGCATGATGGACAGGTTTGACAGGCATAATTGAGCAAACAAAAGACAGATAATCTCCATCTATAATCTATACACTCTACAGAAAGCTTTTGGTTGGAGGGGCAATTTAATGCAGACAGTTGCATACAAAGTCTGAAAGTGACAGAATTGTCCCTGCATTGCAGATTAGTTTTCAGTCGGACAGTAGCAAAATGCAGTCAAATGAGAACAGGTTGAAGGCCCTATAATTCAATAAAGGGTATGTCACTGGGTTTTGGAGCAAGTTTTTTCATTTACTTCAAAGCGACGTTGAAAGCACAAACGTGCAGAACTGTGGGGGCGATTCCCTTATAAACGAGGAGCTAGCGTGTGACAGCTGCTACAGCCCATCAAAGCCGAAATAACAGCTCCAATCCAGACTTACATGATTGATCACCATTGATCAAAAATATGCTCTTCCTGCCCCAACAGTGGATACTGGCACTTTCCTGGGTCATTGGACAATCTAACAATTATGATCTGTCCCACTGACCAAGCAGACATAACCCTGTGATCTCCCAACATCACGCGGTTCAGAAATGTCAGCAATACAGAGCGGCTCTAAATTTCTACAGGGGCCGGGGGGGGGGGGGGGGGGGGGGGGGACTTTCGAACCAAGGCTTCACCAGATTCACATTACAATTTTTATTCTGATGAATAACAAAGGTGATATGACACACTGCACACCTTCAAAACTATCCAGAAGCAACCAAAACCAAAAGCATGAGCAAAAATCAGTAAGCATGTTACAGGACATTTTTTACACAAATTTGTTTTAGGAGTGATGACCTATTTCCGTCCCTGCCTGTAACGAATTCTTACAACTTCCAGCCCTCCTTTCATTTATGCAGAAAATTCCATGTCCAGGTGTCTCAGGAAACCATCTTGCAAACATTTATTCGTTCTGTGGATAGCCCAGCGCCTCACTGCATTGCCTGAAACGGCGCTGACAGGAACGACTGCTCTAAATACCGATTTTAAACAATATGGCCGCCGGGGGCAAGGAAAGCTAGATAGAAATTTATCAGCATCAAAGGAAAGAAATCGCACTGCAAAAGGAAATGCTTCCGTTTGCCTGCACTGTATATCTGTACATCTGTGGGCCATGTTTCAAGGACGTGCCATTAATTGTACTGCATTATTTACATCAAACAGCTACACCCAGTTGTCAAGCTGATCATGCAAATGAGCCCGGTGACGCACTATGCTAATGTTCTCCGCCAAAAACAATCTGATTAAATCCAATCTAGAAAAAATCATACAATAATCTCCTAAAAATCTATTTATGCTACAATTCCTCCAAAAGCACTTCCTTTCGTTGTCTTCTGATTTTCACATCTGTCACTCGTACACAATTTAATTTCTCTGAAGTAAAAAAAAAAAAAGAGCGAATTCATCAAGAAAACAAAACCTAAAAGCTTTCTTATAGAAAGTTCTCGTAGGGGGAAAGTGTCCGCACTCTCGCGACTTTCAAAAGTTGCGGTTTGTTTTTTGCGGTTGCGGTTTCTCCGTGGGGTCTCATTTGAATACCGCTCAGCGAGGACAGACAGCGAACGCGCATGACTGATGGGCTGGGTAATTGCAGTGAGAGCGGGCTGCCGGTTCGGGAGCGTTCCTCCCCCTGGCTGACGGTCGATTGTCAGGGTTTGATTTCCCTCGCAGGCCAGCGACTGCTCTACTCAATATTCATCCTCGCCAGTTCGACGGCTCCCGCTCGTCTCCATTCGTCTCCGCGGTGACGCGCGAAAGGGTAGACTCCGGAGTCCCAGCCTGCCCCCTTCCTGCCGCCGGGGCTCTGCTGGGACGCCGCCCCGTAGCGGGACCGCCGGGGGCGCGTAGAGGGGGAGACGAATCAAAGAGCGCCCAGCTGCGCCCCCCCCCCTCATGCGTTCGCCTCCCATCGGCATTATGGTGCGATTCACGAGGCCTCCCGTCTGAGATGACTACACCCATGGTTCAGGGATGCACAGCCTTGGAACCTTTGAGAAGAAGTCACTAGTAAAAGAATGAAGGTATGAAGCTCACAATCTCGATATAAAATGTGTGTCATAAAAAATGATATCTGTGAGGAAAAGGGGCCTTGTCCCGGGCTTTTCTCTACAAAACTGGAACAATCTGCTGGTACTTCCTGTGTGAACTCTGTGTGAAGAGCTGTACTGAATTTTCTTGAATATAAAAGAAAACTGTGCTTGTTTCTGCTGTGCCACTCTTCTATGGGCTAAAAAGAACCCCTGTGCAGATCTCTGCTGTGCTAGAATAGAGCACTGTGTTGGTTTATCCTCTTCTAAAAAAAGCACTGCAGTGGTCTATTGTGGACCGCGAGTGGCCCTGTGTAGGCCTAAGACACAGCTCTGTTTACACAGAGTCATTCAGAGCCCCACAAGGTCAGCCTGGGCCAAGAAGCTCTCAGCAGTGCCGGGGAGCTGAAGCCTTCTCGCCTAGCCCGCCGAGCTACGGACCAGAGCCTGTACAAAACTGATTAGAACTCTCCGGTCAAACAGAGGAGAAAAACAGCCAAAGCAGACAAACCACAAGCCGAAGACGACTGCCGCAAAGCCACGCGCTCCGCGGTACCGATTCACACATCGAGGCGTCGCTTCGCCACAAACTTTCACGTGAATGATTCAAAGCTACACCTTCTCAAAAGGTAGCATTGTCTTGCTTTTTTCAGTTATGTCTTTCTTTCAACTCCCCAGTCCAGCAGCTGCGCGTACATATTCCTGAAGCGTGTGACTACGTGCACTGCGCACACGGGAGCCGGCTTCTATTTAAAACAGTTAGCCGCCACTTACTAGGAGAGGGATAATTAGGCACTTCAAAGGCACTGGCGTGCAATCCCAGGAGGACCCGAAATCACCCCCTCTCCCAACCACCCCGCCCCATTTAATAGCATGTTAACTCCTATCTGTGGGTAGCAGGCTAATTTAACTTTTGACATTTGATATCTGAGGAATGAGCAGGATCAGCCGTTTAGCCGGAACGGGATTACCCCCACACTCCCCCCGTCCCCCGCTCCGCTGTCCCTCCCCCTGCTGAAAAAAGCAGGGTTTGAGCCTGCCCGGATTCATTAATTGGCCTGGTGCTAAGCAGTTTATCAATGACGGGGAAATATCTCGGCCTAGACTGGCTCAGCCAGTCCTGTGTTCCCTCCAGCTCTGGAACTGGCTAGTCACGGCCTTCTTATGTCAAACGCCTGTATCTCAACTCATTCTCTGTATACTTTATTCTTCCATCTTGTTCTGAGGTAATCAGGGGTTAAATAGTGACTTAAACACATTATTGGACACATTTTTATATTTGTTGAAATGTGAAACTTGTGAAGATAATTTAGTATTCATTTAGAATTAAAATATCACAGCAATTGCAAGTGTTTTGTTTGATCTGAGCAAAAACCAGGCCTGGATCCCCAAAAAGCAAACATGTGAGGTAACAAACTCCCAGTGGGGAGAATAACAAAAACGGCAGTGGGGAAAAGACTCCCGGATGGGAAGAAATCTCGGGAGGAACCCGGCTATAGAGGGGGAGCCCATCCTCTACTGACTGGCCTGGAGTAAAGTAGCGGTATAATGGAATGTAAAAGAAATATAATGAAGGATCTATCACAGCAATTAAAATTGGGTGAGCAGGTTAAGGTTGAGGTAATAAATTAACTGGAATCGTTCAAGTCCAAATTGTATAGCTCAGTATGGTGGAGTTCAGAGGGGCTGGATGGTACACTTGGAGCTCCAGGTTGCATCGAGTCATGGGCGGGGGAGGAACAGGGCTGCAGCGGTCCGTGAACCCAGAGCGAGGGACAGGACTGGAGCAATCCCGTGAACTCAAGGCAGGTAAATGAGTTAAGTGAAGAGTACATGGACTCTGTGACAGACTTAGAGAAAAGTGCAGAGCGTACCAGAGCCTTACTTCTGTAAGTCACATTGGATAAGAGCTTCTGCTAAGTAGCTGTAATTGTAATGTAATGTAATAATGCTACTCCCAATAAAGCTTGCTGTTAAACTTCCAAATTCATAGATAAGTACTGCTTTGCTCTGTCACTGCAATTTGAATTCGAAACCATCAACCCAACTTTGAACCGATGCAAAAAAGAAAACCAGGCAGGTGAAGAAAACAGACAAACTTGGGTGTTTTCCACACGCGAACATGATGATCAATAATTAAACTGTCACTTCAGTCACTTTAAAGCAGGTTGTCCTTGTAAGACAAATGTGACAGGACCTTGTGAACCTCGTTAGGGTATCAATCTCTTTAACCTGGACAACCTGCAATTTAAATTGAAAGCCAGACAAATTCCACGCCGGGGTCACTGATTTCTCTTTTCCTTTTCCCCTTGCGCCGTTGATGTTTTGCCCCACGTCCTTAGCTGGGCTACCCCTCATTATCACCATGTAATTCAACCCCCCCAAACATGGGGAGGACATCAGCCCCTCATTACCACATCACTTTACTGTGGAAAAACCAGGGGAGCTTACAGGACCTATCATGTGGACAATGCTGCGCTTAATTACAGTTTAGCAAAGGTAGAAGGCGGGGAGAGGACAGATACAGGGCCTGGAGGGGGTTGAGAGAGTCAGGCTTAAGCCTCAAGAGTCCGGGTTACAGCAAATCGCTGCGAAACGCGGGGCGGGGTCACGGCAAACAATGGCGCGGCAGACGCCAGCGAATTAACGGGGATCCGTGAAACTGGAAACGCGCGGGCGCATGACACAGCGGATAGCGTTACAGGAGGAAGGAGCTCGGGGGATGTCGCCGCATGTGGCAGAAATCCGACCAAAATGTCTGCAGAAAGCGCGGTCCCTCCCCCCCCAAACAGTCCGCCCACTTCTGTCTATTGTGGCGGGTCAGTGAAGTGGTGTGACCCCATGGAAGCAAAGGTCGGGGCGGGGGGAGGGAGGTGGGGGAGGCGGAAATGGAAGCACAATCCACTCGGGCGAGGCTTCAGAAGATGGGGTCACCTCATACGGAGAAGAAAGACAGCAGGAGACTGCACAACCGAAGCGGCCAAAGTGAAAGCTCCACGCAGGTGGCTGGACCTGAAAGTCTTTCCCCTGCAGTTCTGCGAGTGACCAGCAGGTGACTTCTCATGTTCTCACTTCATAATCCTCTTTCTGCTCCAAGACCCTGAAGGACTCTTTCCACTCCCTCCCTCCCTCCCTCCCTCCCTCGCTCTGTCTGTCCCTGCTAGTTTGCCCTCTCAGTAATAAGATTTGCTGCTCTGGGACCTGTCCTGCCACTCTGGCCGCTGGAATCCTCCTCCCCGCCGTTGCCGTGGACTCCTGCCATAAAACTCCAATCATCTTTAATCAGCGCATTGCTCGGCCCACTTAAAATCCCATTCATTCCGCATTCTTCACGCCGTTCCCTCACACTGCCCATAAGCTTCGCAGTTTTTTTTCCCTCCCCTCCCTGAACCCAAAAGCAACACGTCTGTGTTTCTGGATTTCGGTGCCGTGCGAGATCGGCCCCGCCAGACTTAGTTTGACTCGACGAGCGCCTGTCGCGACGTCGTCATTTCTCCGGTGCCAAACGTCCGCTCTCGGCTTGTGCTCTTGCCTCCGTCTGCATAACTTTGACGGCCGGTTAGTTGTTGCCCCCACCCCCTTGCATGCTCCTCTGAAGACTTGAATGTTCTGTTTATTTAGGCTTTTCAGCAGCAGATGTTTGCGATGTAGCTCGATAGCTGCGAATGGATTTGGTCATGCCTCTTCAAGCGTGATGTCAGATAACGGGCGAATGTTCTCCACTTAGACTCCATGAAACCTTGTGCGGAGCTTGCTGCAGGGGCGTCTGAGAGTGCAGAAGTGGGATTTTGGTGGAGCACCTTAACACGGGGGGGAAAGAAATGGTTTGAGATTTCGGATTTTACCTTTGGCGTTTATTAAGGCGTTCCATAAATAAAACGGGGAATGAAAATGCGTTCCGCTTGATTTGGTGTTCGTGCTATAGCGTGAGCGATGACACAAGGGATTACTCCCAAAAGTGACAAAGGAAGAGAAATGAAGAGGAAGTAAATAAAAAAACTTCTCAAACAACTTATTATTGCACCCAGTTTTAGCCAGTCAGAATACCTTATGGACCAAAAGCAGCCAGAGTGTCCTTTGACCGACGCATGGAGTGTTTATCTTGGGCGAAGACCATGTAGTGGTCAGGCAGTCCCAAGGGGTAATTTAAAACTGGGATGGGATGAAAATCGTTCATTGCAGTTGCCATATACCCTATATGCACCAAACCCCAAAAGGCAGTTCAGTCAAAAATGCAACTAAACAAGAAACTAAAACTATTTGGAGACTCCTATGGAAAACACTCCCCCGTATGACTGCGCCTCCCCCCTAAAGGCCCACGCAGGCCTCCTAAAGTACACGGTTCACATCGGAAACGTGGCACCGCGAGTCTGTCCTCCCCGAGAAGCGCTCCCGCGGGCACGCTTCGCTGCTCCTTCCTCCCACTCGCGGCTCTCCGCTCGGCGCTTGGAGACGTGCCCCGGTTCCTTTGGCGCGGCGGGGCGGGGCGGGCCCCGCGCGCGCTCCGCTCCCCGGACGGCTCCCGGGGCTAACGGACCCACTCGGAGCTGAACGGGATCCAGCGGCGAACAAAGGGCGCATTGAGGAGGTGAAAAAGTAACGTGCGCCGTTTCTGACGGCGGTGGGGGCGAAGTCATAACGTTGCCAAATTGCTAATAATGGGACCCGTATCCTGCAGCTGTCCAGGAGCTTAAGGAAAGGGTGTGACTGTGCGCTTTAACACAAGAACACGCATTATGGGGACTGACCCCCAGGGCTTATAATTCCAGACTACATCATTTTTCTTCCTTATACACACACGTGTAATTTATGCTTTTAGTTAGTCAATTTTCCTGATTAATAAGTGCGTGCTACAACGTGCCTTGATTGTAACAAAACGCCCCTTTCTATGATACCATAAAGCAGGATATTATCATGTTGTCATAATTTTAACATAAATCAAAACTGTGGACGTTCTGTGTCATAAGCAACAAGTTTTCGCAGCCTGCATAATGGTGCTCGACAAGGAGTGATGCATTTCACGGCATGCAAATCTGACTATTTTTTTTATTGAAAAGCATTTTGATAAACCTATCAATTTCCTTCCAACGAACATTTCTGGCTTCACAGAGCTGCGCTCTCTCCCGAGGAGTAATGAAGAGGTGAGCTTCTCTGTGGGAAGCCGACTGGCACGGAGTCAGACGGCTGAATCTCTTCAGCCGGATTTTCTCCTGTCGCCCTGGGGCTGCAGACGGAACATCATTAGCGCTCGGAGTTCCAGGTGGGGCCCGGAGAGAGGCGGGGAGACCGGGCTTTCGGAAGAAGGCGGAGAGGAGTCAGTTCAGGGCACCGTCGCGAACGCTCGCCGCGATGAAGGCGAGAGATAACCGCTCGGCGGGCGCTCCGACCCGGAGCCTGACGTGAGCTCCCTGCGAGCAGAGAGCTCGGGGAGCTCAATAATATCGAGCCGACCGGGAGAGGCGCTTACTCATCTGAGCAAGGGGTGTTATTCTCCTCAAGACGCGAGGAACCGGAGGGAAAAAAGGGAAAGAGAGAGCTATCGATATGTGCGGCGAAAAGGCGTGATCTCCGAAACACCCATGGAGAAACCTACCTCAGAGGCCTGCTTTTTTATTTTCAATTTTTTTAGAACTTTTTATCTGGTGAATTAAACTGGGATCGAAGAGACATTTAACAGTGCCTTGGTGAGTAGCGCTATGTGTAGTTTGGAACTGAATTCTAGCAAAATTAGACATCATTAGACACCTTTAGCCCGCAAAGAACTTTTCTCTCCCACCTGCCTGTGTTTAATTTTCCCCACTATCTTGTTTTCTGAAACCAATGGCTTTTTCTCCTCACGTGTGAAAACAAGAAGCTAAAACAATGCTTAATTGGATAAAATTTGACTTCAATGTGTTACACCTATTACTTTTAGGTTTTCACAATTGAAAAATTTTAGGTTAATTCAAATGAACTTAAAATTTTTCAAATGAATCTAAAAATTGAGAAAAAAAGAAATTTTAGGTTTATCCAAAGAAAGATTTTTTTTTCAGTGTATAAATTCTGACAAAAGTGGGTATCAAACCCTCTCAGCTGATACCCACCACCAAAAAAAAAAAAAATCATAAGCAGCCTTGAAATTCTAATGTGGGTGCCTTTCCTTAATTTGTCTGCCAATAATCATGACTCTTCTCACACTTTAAGCCTGAACTATTTACAACGGGCCCAGGAGAGCACTTAGGGGGAGGTAAAAAGAGAAAACTTCTGTTTCCAATCAATCACTGGAAATCAGTGGTGTGGTTTACGCCCTTTGATCCCGCCTCTTCTTCTGCAGTTTGAGAGGGGAACTGAAGGGAAGGGAGAAGCAGAAGAGGGGGTGAGGGGTAAAGGGAGCGAAGCAAAGCCCAAAGTGGAGGGGGCGGGGGGGCTGTAGTGAGCAGACAAGCTCGGTACTTTTGGGGGCCACTCCACCCTGAAATCTGAGCTCACATCTAGATAGACAACGTATACTCATGGAGGCCACATTGCTTCAACTCAAATGCTCATGCACACACCTTGTTGCAAATGCAAGCGTGGACACATGCTCAGTTACACACAGGTAAACGTGATGCATGTACGCTCCGTGCACACACACACACACACACGCACTAATAAGCAAACACTTGCAGACATGCTTTCGGGTTCTCGCATGCGCATTCAAGCACACACACCTCGACTCAGAGCTCCACGTTTCGTACGACACAAAATAAACAACGGAGTGGCACTTCGCTACAGGAGATGTCTGGGGAGCGCAGCAAATTACCCCTTGTTATTTAGTTGCAGCATCTGGCCGCAGTTGTTAAATAAAGTCTGTTTGAAATTACACAAACTCCTCTTTGTGTGTATAGAGAGAGAGAGAGAGAGAGACAGAGAGAGAGAGGGGAGGGGGACAGAGAGAGAGAGAGAGAGAGAGGGGGGGGAGAGAGAGAGAGAGAGACTGCAGTGACACGCTACAGTCACTTCGCTGCCAGGGTCGCCCCAGCTTCTCCCCGTTCCAGAGGAGGGGCCGTCGGTGACGCCTGCCGACAAATGGGCAGAAGGACAGAATGCTCAACTGCTGTTTCCCTGTTTTATTGTTTTATGGTTTTATGAGACTCTTCCTTCACCCCCCCTTTACCCTCCCTCCCTCCCTCCCTCTCTCTATCTCTCTCTCCCCCTCCTCAAGAGCACCTGTCACAGCCAGACCACTGCTGCTGACTGGAGCTCCGTGATTTACGCCAGCGATAATGCACACTGATTACGGCCTGTATTCCCATTCACCTGTTGCCAGTCCCTTCTGCTTGGTAACTTGCAGCAACAACCGCAACACTTGCAGTTCAGGGAAAAAAAAAAACATCTTATTTTAAGTTTATGTTAAAACATGTGAGCTAATAAGTTGCCTAAAATAGTTTGCCCTTTGGACAGAATTCACTACTGTTACGGTGAATGCGTATTGCTATTATCAGCTGTGTTCACGGATGTTTACACGTGGCAATAACATAATTTATAAAGGCTTTATAACAGATGACGAAACAAATGAGATTTACAAATTATATCAACGTGTTTGCGTGAAATAAAAATCACATTTGTCTTGAGTGGCAGTATGATATGTGGTAGACTTTTGAACAGGAGAAGAAATGTTTTTGCCCCACTTGCATTAACAACTGAATTCATTGTTAAGAACAACCTCGCTCTCACTGTGCAATCCCACTCTAAGCTACATGCCACCGTTTCCCCAGAACACCAGGGGGCGCAGTAACAATGAGGTCTCTGACCCACAGAACAGCGGGGAAGGGATAATCTTGCCCCTCTGGCCCTGTGAGCTCGTAGCTACCAGGTGGGTCACCCCGCTGCTATAGGAAATTGCCTTCAGTGCAGAGATCCATGAAACAGTTCTCACACTAGTGCATGCAATGTGCATCAGGTAGAATGCCTGTGTGGCAGCCCTCTGAATGTCACTCTATACAACTACCGGCCTCTTTCCTCCAGAGAGTTACATCAAGCCTGTTCTAATCACATCACCAAATGCTGTGCAACAGCAACTGAAGCATTACACATGTATACGTTCAAATGAATATAAGAGCTTGAGTTAATTTATCATGTAATACATTTTACTAGCTGTGGCACGTTCTTGTCTGCAACTAAAACTTGATTCAACTCAAATTTGAACTCAGGTATAACTAGATAATGCATATTGTGTTATGCCATCAGCAATTCGGTATGGCACGTGCCTGTATGTTGACATAAATATATTTGTGTTTTCATAAGTACTTGTGTGTGTGCACAGGTGTGCATTTCTGTTTCTGCTGATTGTGTGTGCGCGTGTATGTTTATGAGTGTGCGGGTATGCATTTGTGTCTGGGTGTGTGTGTGTGAGCATACGTGTGTGTGTGTGTGTACGTATTTGTATAAGTGTGTGGGTATGCATTTGTGTCTGGATGTGTGCGTGTGCATGTGTGTGTGTGTGTGTGCATGTGTGTGCATATTCACACAGACACCGCGGAGAGTGGGGAGGGGGCTCAGCTGTGACACTAAAAGCAGCCTTTCCTCTTTAGGGCAGCTGTGTCAGGGTCCATAACGCCCCTCGCATTGTAGGGTCGACCCACAAACTAGGCGCCGCTCCCCTGAGATTCTTTATCCCGTCTGCAATCACACATCCAGTGCTCCCTCTCATTAACCTCCCCAGCCAATCCAAAGCAGAGAGCCAACCTCTCACTTCCCCGTCCAGCTCACATATCTAAGGGCTTCCTCATATGAAACCCAGGCAGAAACTGGAGCAAAATAACCTGACCCAAAATATCTCACATCCTTTTTAAAAAAAAAATAAATAAAAACTAAAAAAATCTATTTAACCCTGCCCCCTTTGAGATTTCACACGCCGTTTCATTCGTCGGTGAGAAACACCCACATGGTCATTCCTTTGATAGAGCATTTCCGTTTATTTATTCACCTTAAGAATAAAAAAAATTAAAAAATCAAAACAAAGACAATCAGACCGAAGTGGGAATCTTCCAGAAGAACTGTGAGAGACGACAGAAAAGAGGGGGCAAACGGCAGCGGGGAGGGAAAGGAAAAAAGGGGCCTGGTGGAGAAACAGTTGATTATGAGTCCCATCAAGTGATCAATGATTTCATTAATAAGACGGATCATGGGGCTGTCATGCCTCTGACAGAGTCGTGAGGGATGATCTCTGGTCGGGGCTCCATTTCCCCGGCCGGCCTGTGCACTGGCAGCTAGTCTTGGCCCATTCAATATTAGCCGAGAAAAACGACAGCGCTGGGGAAGAAGCATTTGGGGGGGGCAGGGGTTTGTGGGGAGGAGGGGGGAAGGGGGGGTTTGAAGAAAAGTGAAAATCCATTTTGAAACCAATTTTCAATTAGGATCCACAAGCTGTTATCACAGGTGTCGCAGAATGGAGGCCGTAAGTGAAAATGTCTCCTATCCATTTCTGAAATGAATCCTTATCTGGGCAGCACAAAGATGGCCGGGGACAGCCTATCTGTAAATTACTTTCCATCCGCGGTGTTAACGGGAACTTTATTTCTGTCAGATGACATTCTTCTGTATTTTCCGTCGATAATTTAAATGCCTGCTTAAAAAAAGGAGGTAGCCGCCTCTCTCTTTTTAGAAGCCCCCCCTCGCACCCCCCCCCAGAGCTAAACCTTCTTTTTTCCTTCCAAAACACAAGTGACTATTTTTGCCCCATACTTTTTCTTAAATGCAAAATTTCTTGTAAACCTCTTTTGGGTACAAAGTGGTGTTCTGTGGTACAGTAAAGTAACTAGTTTTATTTTACCCGCAGAATCAGGGTTCTTGCCCTTAAATTCTGCACAAAAAAACAAAAACAGAGCTGCAGTTTTGTTCCTGCATTGCAAAGTTCGTCTGCACCCCGCTTACTCAGAGCACTCACATTTCCCAATTGCAAGCTCGCTCACTCACTCTCTCTCTTTCCATCTTCTCCTCATTCTTTCTCTCTCCCCATTTCTCCCTACCTCTCTTTCCCTCATTGGGGATCACCCACTTCATTAATTCAGCGCCCAACCATCCAAATCAAAAATTCAACCAACCAACCAGCCAGCCAACCAGAAACTTTTCCTTATTCACATTTATAGAGGCAGGGCATTTTTCCCCCCTTTCTCTTTTTTCAGAAAATTATCCCATGACGACGGGATTTATTCAGTCAAAGAACACGGATGGTTTTTTTTTGCGGGGGGGTTGGGAGGGGTTGGGGGGATGGGGGGGGGGGGGGGGTTTGCCCGGGAAGCAACAAAAGAATCAGGAGACTTTGTGGTCCACCTGCCTGGAGAATGATGAGGATGGGGGGAGAGCCCTCCCCCCTACCCCCCAAAAAGAAACCAATCAAACTATTGTTGTGGCACAGTCAGACCTTTTCAACTGTCAAGCCAGGAGAGCAGGCCATAAGATGAAAGGAGCACAGGATGAAACTACCATTTAGCCAACCATGTGGGAACGCTCCCCAAAGACTCAGTAATTGCGCTGAAACTCAACTTTTTCAGAACTTGCAGAGAGAGACAGACAGACAGAGAGAGAATGAGAGGGAGAGAGAGACCTAACAATCCTTTTTAGAAGGCTAGTTACCATTTCTTTAAATGATTTCTTAATTTTTAAAAAATTCCTTTTGCTGAAAAATGATGACACATTTTTAAAATATGTATCATGACCCAGTCAAAGCCATTTCCAGTCTGAAGAATACATGTAGTAGGCAGGGCTATGCATTGTGTATTTCAGGATTGGAGGATACTCCTGACAATGTATCTGTTAGTAAATCTGAGACAAAAGTGTAAAGAACAAGGCAATTCAACAGAGCATTGCTTTGAAGAGCAAATGTACAAAGACACAAATCTTTACTCAGAATTATTATTTTGGCTTGTAGTAAAACTAGTCTTGAAAAACACTTTTCTTCCTCTGTAACAGAAAAACATTTTCAATTCATGGAGAAATATTAAAATGATGCTGGAGGCCCTACAAACTCTCTTTGTGTTTAAAATAACATGAGCAAGCATTTAGGTTAACAACATGCAATCTGTTTATAGTGCAGGGCCCAAGATTCAAAGAGTCGTTCATTTTGAACTAAAGGACGCTCTTATAACAAATTCACAACTGTTTAGGTAAAAGTCCCACTTTCTCTGACATTCTTAGCACTGCTTTGACTTTCAGGGCTACAGAACCAAGCCTCCTTCCCCCTCCCACACAGCCTACCGACCCCCACCACTGCACAACAATCAGTGCTTCGGAGGCCCCACCCACTTATCCAGCCTACCAATTGGCTGCAAGATCAGCCCCAGGAGAGGAGACCACAAGAGGGTATGTGAGGGTAAAGTAGCTGCTTTCGAGTTGGAAAATGGGGAGGCTACAGAAACACACACCCGTGTGCATACACATACATACACTCACATTCCTAGTTCTTTCTGAACTAGATAGATTTCCTTGACAATGATGGAACAAAACTATTGAGGACAAAGTACCAGGAAAAAGCGCCTAAGAAAAAAAAGACTGTTCAATATTCATTTTATCTTATTGTAGAAAATAAAACTGTCAGGTCTGTTTGTTCTTTTGAGCTTCAGAATGCATTTTGTAAGATTGTACTTATCCTGCTTCTACACACAAATTGAAAATATAGAAATATGTACAGCATGTAGCTTCAAAGTGCCTTCAATGATATTTTGGGGGAGGTGAAGTGGTTTACCTGGCAATATTGCTTCTTACTGTCCAAATTACATTTCCCTAAAGATGACCAAATGATGAATCAGCATATTCCCATTTGAGCTGGGAGCATTTACAGTCATCTGAACAGCGACGTTGTGTCCAGAAGCAGTGGCAGAGATGCAATCAAGGAGCTCACTGGTAACAAATAGAATAACAGCAATAGTGACTGCTGAATTCTTTCTGGCAATACCCCCTGGATCGCTGTGGTCATTAGCCAGGAAGTAGCTGGTAAGTGTCTACCAATCACCGTCTGTGCTATTCTATTGGCTGTTACCAATGTACTCTGTAATTGGTTGAGCTCCTCTGTTCACAGCATGACTGGCGTGCAAATATTTAATTATCCCGACCCACTGCTGGGCAGAGCTCAAACACTTCAGCATCTCTGTGAATATGGAGGCCTAAGAATTCCCCATGTATTGCCCAGAATCGCACACAACATATCTGAGCACTCAGCCAGGTAGTTCAGACAAGTCTATATAGGGCAGAAGAGGGTTTTAGTAAAATAAAGAGTTAATATGGGGACAAAGGTTCATGGGCTGTAAGAAAGTCACAACAAAGGTGCCTTAGAGATGAAATAATTACTGAAATGCAAATTTAAATGAAACAAGCAGGCATTTCACCGACTGGAGCGTACTGGTTTTCAAAACTGGGACTTGGGATTTTAGATCACACATTTTTCAATTACATATCTTCTCGGTACGGTCTGTCCATTCTGTCTTCCGAGAGCCGCTCCAGCTGTGGGGCAGCTCCCCTGCACCCCCACTACCACATAACCCCCCCCCCCCCCGATCCTCATTAGCCCTGACTGAGTTAACGCTGTTCTCACTGCGCCTAGGGTTTCCCCTCCTGGCTCTATATCAGGGGGAAAATATTTTCTTAGGCCCTTCCTGTGAAGTGCCAGTCACTGGTGTTCCACAGCTGCTCACAATCACATTTTGTTTGTCAGAGGGGAAGGGAGGGGTTTACTGGGGTCAAAGTTGAGGGGGTGTTAGGTTACACCTGATAAGAGGTTATGAGCTCTCGGTGAGCCTGGGAGTGTGTAGTAATGATAATGCACAGCAGATCTGGTATTCAGCCTCTGAAACTTTTTTCAGTCAACATTTGTTTTTGTTTTTTAGTACAGGATTTTTATTTTCTCTTTCCCTTAAAGGTTCTCTGACAGAAAAAAAAATCTACAATGAACACTCAGGTTGTCTAACTGAATCTGGAATTCATTTTTTGGTTTAATTTGTGTTTTCTGGGAAAATCTTAAAATTAACCAGGGAATGCGTTTTGTTGATTGACTAAACACAAAGTGATCTAAATGGCCATTACTGTCCTTAAATGCTTATTACATCCAATCTTTAAATGCTTGGTATATCCAAGCAAACATGTTTTACAATGGTTTCCTTACGGGGTCTTGAAATTGTTGTTTCTAAATTGGTCAATTTCAATTTTGCATTCTCTTTAATTTTCCTCTGGTATCCCTTGTTTTGTGGAACTCCATAAAGATTAGAGGTTCATGAGCACTACAGTTTCTAGCAAAGACAAACCCACCCTGTCATCTTGAAGAATAATTACAAATATTCCACCAACGAAAGTCGGCAATCACAGAGTGCAAGGGAATTATATCCATGCGTTTCCCCCCCCTCAGTCAAACTTTTACCCCCTCTCCCCTTTAATTAATAAAACAGTGTTAGCCATCTGGGAATGAGTAACAGTGAGAATGTTCCCAAGACGCTTCAGGATGCATTCCATGCGCCTCCCCCCAAAAACCCCCTGCCTGCCCCCCAACTTCCTGCAAAAACACAAGAGTCTCACATATGGACAGAACAGCAACCCTACAAGTCATTAACCCTCTCTGCGACTGCTTAATGTCTCCAACCTGGAACTTGGAACGACAGCATTTGACATCCTACAAATCAGCGGTAACCAAGGGCGACAGACCTCTCTCCACTGACACATGCGCGCGCACACGCACATTAACATGCGCAGACTCCCCCCGTTCTTTGCCATGACTTTTGCAAATGTGCGCAGCTGTAATTTGAGGCAAGGCCCTCTGTTTTGTTTAGAGTTTACTGGCTTCTGGCTCAGTCGGCTTTTGAAAAGTTATTAAAACTGCTACAGCTCCGCAAATGTTTCAGGGGAACACACCAAGTTAGTTTCATGAGACAGTCAAACACAAGTCAAGGCTGGAGATAATTATTTTCCCAGAATGACTGCAAAATGTATTAAACTTCATTAAACGTCTATATGTGGCTGAATTTGTCCTTTAGAAAAGCAATTTCTTTCACCACTGACACGGATCTACTAGGACCCATCTGTTTACATCTCACCGTTTCTACTTGCTTCCAAAGCTTGTTTCCGACTGCTGCTGAGACCTGTTCTGAACCTGTCAGCTCGCTACTCTCAAGTATTTACAACCATGAAAGGAGCAGCTCACCCTACATTTCAGTCATACAAACACATCATTCAGCAGACATTCGCACCATGGACAGAATCCGGCCCCATATTTACTGAACCTGAAATCAATACCTCTATTTGACAAAATCCATCAAATGTCAAGTGATTTTTGAGAAAGATCAACAGGGTACTCTTGGGGAACCAACCAAAGGTTTACATAAAGCTAAGGCTACTAAAAGGTTGCTTAGCCTTTTCATTTAACCCTGATCTGTCAGACCTCTCTGTGCACACCGGGTGATTTGCTCGCCAAAAAATTTGACTGTAAATATCAGGTCAGAAAGGATTGTGCAGGATGGAAAATTGGTTTAAATTCATTCCCAAGACAGAAACAGTGGAACACAAGAACGGGGGTAAGAGGGCACTGCACACGGCAGGGAGACTGAATGAGAGATAACAGGCTGGGAGCCGGGGGAGGAGAGGGCCGGCGTTCCTTACCATTGGACGTGGTGCTGGAGGCCACGGCCTTCTCGCTAACGTCGGCGCGGCCCGAGGAGCCCTTGCTGGCCACGATGGTCTCCACCTTCTTCTTCTTCTCAGCTGCGGAACTGGCATGGGGCTGGGCTTCCATGGCGACTGCTCATTCCTCAGCGTCTCATGGAGCCGGGACACCTGCCGGAGTGCAAGGACAGGCAGACGAATGAGGCCTGAGCGGGCGGGGCGGGGGGGGGGGGGGGCTTCCCAGCTGTGTCCTCTCACAGGTTCCTCGTCTTAGCGGGGAGGAGATGGCGCTCACCTCTCTTTACGTTCCCCCCCCCCCCCCTTTGGTTTCCCTTAGAGACTGGAGCGTGAGCAGGGAGCAGAGCTAAGGCTGAGAAAATGCTGCATGATGGACTGGACTAACTAGACCAGACACCTGTTCCATGTATAGCTGCAGGCTCACGTTTCCACCCTGCAATCCCTGCTATAAAAATTCTATGTGTTTCTTTCAGACTTCTTATGACTACCATACTACCATTTACAATGGTTTAGCCATTGCACGGCCTTCAGCTGATCCAGACACTAATTTCTATGATGGGACATGTATGTGTGTTCAAGGTGCAGTACCACTAACTCAACTTTACGATCTTTCAACGTATCAGACTGGGAAATATTGCAGTGCGCCCAATCAAGAAATCATTGAGCCTGCTCTGCTGCTCAACTGGGCACGAATGAAACTGTTTTTGAGTCTCAACAAGTGCATCAACAAGAACCTCTTCAACATGCTTGATGATGGTGGGTTTAGTTTGGGCCATGGTGAGTGACTGTTCCAAAGCGGAGCACCAGGTACTTGAGAGCGTTTGAAACATCTGAAGAATCATTACAGTATGGATGAAGCCTTGTGGCCCAACCCAGATCGGCGTTATGGCAACACATGGAAGATTTCATGACCGCGTGCATATTATGCCTTGACCTTACACTGCTGTGATCTTAACGCAGTAAAAGGCGTTACCACAGCCTGGACAGCAAATAAACATGGAGTTCTGCACTCATTCTGCACGATTCTGCACCAGAAAGACGAGGAAAAAACCTTGAGGGGAAACAACCAAGAAAAACACAGCTCACAATCAAAAAAACAAGGGGTTGTTTGAGGATCCTTCAGGGAATATCAGGGTTCTAAAGCCCTTTTATGCTCTAAGAAAGTTATTTTCACTGCTGTTGTTTTCTCCTTTTTTTGTCTCAGATTTTTTTTTGTGTGTGTGTGCTCAGTCTTGAGTTGCTTTGGACCCCTTGAGAAGTTCCGTCAGTGTCAACCTCGGCAGGAACCAGTGCAGGTTTTCTCCAGACCCTTCCTGTTTAGAGAGCGTCAAGCCCTGGGGTGTCGGAACCGCCACAATGAAAGGGACTCTGCGATTCTGAGACATTTCGGTGCTCTGCGTGCCCCGGCCATTCATTTGGGCCCTTCACTTATCCAAAATGCTCAATACTTCAAACATTATTCCTGGAAATATTTAGTCGGCATAACACGGTCTTTCAATTGAGAGAGGCTTAATTACCACACAACTTTATAACTAAACGCCTACACCCCCAGAATCTGCCCAATTAAAGGGGTGTGGTGGAATTGGCTCCATCGTATAAGGCTGCCATTGAACTTTGGAAGACATCTCCATCATGGTCTCACAGAATTGGGGCTCAGGACCTTAGGCTAACACAGTGTGCTTTGTTTGTTTTTTCCCCCCTCCTTTAACAAAACTCTGAGTCAAAAGTCTACTTCCACCTAATAACAACATCTGCAAGTAATTCTGGGCACAGAAAAGTGCAATTATTCTGCAAGCAATCAAAACAAAATCAAACAACACAACATTTTTTCCCTCTAATCATTTGCACACGAATCCATGTGTTACAACCAATCTTGGCTAAGATGTTTTCTAATCTGAGAAGTTGGCCGAAAAAGAATTCTGGCTCGAACTTAAAAATTACGGCATTACAGTGACACATCCTGAAATTAAAGAATAAACAGTTTTTGTTGATGCCTTGACCAAAACTAATTCTCAGGTCGGAACGTGTGCATGCTAGCCGGACTGTGTATGCAAGTCAATTTTCACCGGTTAGCAACTAAAGGATTTCATAAAGGTAGCAAATACCCCAAGTGAGTCTGTCTGTGAAAAACGAGAAGATCAGTTGTTTCTTTCCTCTTTTAAAACATGCTGAACTGCCTTGATTGAACGATTCAAGTTTTAGGAAAAAGGAAAAAAGCTACTACTTTTTCCACCTAATAAAGAACTGGCCTTTGACCTGCCAGTGTATTTGTAGTGAGTCTGTGTGTGTGAGAGAGAGAGAGAGAGAGAGAAAGAGAAAAAGAGAGAGAGAATGAGCAAGTGCTCATTTGTGTGTATGGGACGGGGGGGGGGGGGGGGGGGGGTGTTTACCACCCTTAACCCTCATTTTTCCCCCCCAGGTGAGATAGGAGAGGAAGAAACAGAAATAAAGAAAAGGTTAGTGTGAGAGGGAGGGAGGGAGGGAGGGGAGAGAGACCCAGGGAGCAATAGAAAGACAGAAGGAGGGGGGGCATAAACATTCCTTTGGTAAAGCAAATATTCGGAGCTCTTGGCCACTCAAGCGTGGCTGACCCCTTTTGTGCTCCTTGCAGCGGGCCGCGTTTCCAGAGCTGCAATTAAAAGCGGGACCTTTTCTTCCCATAATCCCCCCGCTCTCCACACTGGCACTCTAGCCCCGAGCAGTCCTGCAGGTGCACCTTCCCTGCATCCCTCTGCAACATCAATAGCACCTCGCAAACATCGCTCGCACTTGTAGCTCCTGAACAAACGTAACCCTGAATGAATTTTACTGCTATGGCACCTCGTACGATATTGCGGAAGGACCTCGGACATAATCTCCAATTAGCGTTAAGAGGGTCTTACATAAATTATGCTGATCTTCTATAGCAATGTAATAACCATTTGCTCATTTTTAAATTAGTATTAGTACTTAGGATTAATAGTTTGTAAAGTCATAAAGATATCTCTCCTTTATCCTGAGTAGTGGCTTTCAATAGCCAAAGTTTTGGACTGAGGATGATGTATTTTGTATAGAGTATATTGGCGTGTGTTTGATTTTTTCATTGGGCATTTTGGTGTTTCATTTCCAATAAAATATAGACCAAGCCCTATTTCCAGACCTTTTGTACCTTTTTAGTCAAACAAAAACATCTTATGTTTCAAATTATGGTCCAGACCCTCAGTTGCACAGGGACTACGATAGCAAGATAATGCATAACACAAAAATATTTCAAATATCTAGATAGTTCCAGCATCCAGCAGTCCCCCAAACCGTATTACTCAATCTTCAGTGCTGCTGTCCAAAAACACATTCCAATTATTTTGCAACAACCATCTTCGGAGAAAAACATACTTTGATAACAACAACCTGCAATTGCTATACTCCAATCCGCAATTGGTCTTTGAACAAGATGATCCGTATAAAATGATCGAATTACTGGTTTTTGGTCCTTGAAATATGTATCTCACACATACTGTCACTGCAGAGAAACACAAGGCTGTTTCTTCATTTTTAGGACCATAATTCCTTCACAGAGAAAGAGTGATTAGCCAGGTTTAAAGTAGCACACTTGAGTCTGCACGTAATAATAATGATTCTTATTTTAAGCACATTAAGCAAATCAATTTAACATAAATTATACGCTTTGGTGACAAAAGCTTGGGATTTGAAAGTCTGCTACCAATGGTGCACATCAAAGTCAAAACGAAAAGAAACTTTTGCCTCTTTAAAAACGCCATGTTTACAAATGCAGTCATTTCACAGCATGTCTTCTAACTAAGAAATGAAAGCAATCATGTGGGAAGATGGATAGGCAACTTTATTTCATTTTTTTTTTTTACATACATTTCTATCAGACAAACCTACCCCATAGCCTATGTGTATTTTTACATATGTGCGCTTGCACACACGTACCCATCTACACATACACAGGGACGCACATACCAGTATGTACATATATTCTTGAACTGTCTTTCTTATTTGGCGATTTTTTTATTTATTTGATTCCCCCCCTGCAGTGCCTGGGTGTGACGGTACTGTAGTTGTATTCATTTCATTACGGGGTGCGCGGAGCAGAGCGTCCCCCGGGGGGGGTGGGGGGCGGGGGGGAGAAGCAGGCAGCGGCGCCACATTCATCATCATTACATCAGCGGCCGCGGAGATCCTTTATCTGACGCTTATCAACACCGCACAAATACACTAAAGAGAGCAACGTAGCAGGAGAGAGAGAGAGAGGGTGGGGGAGAGAGACAGAGAGAGAAAGCAGGCTCGAGATGAGAGAGAAACGAGCGCTGATCAGTCGGCAACAAAACAAGGCTCCCCCTATATCAGCCCTAATTGAGTTTTATGCCTTTACTTTTAAGAAAATAACACCCGGTGGTTTTGTAAAGGTGGGGGGGGAGCGGTATTACTTGTGAATTTGGGGAGAAGCATATATAGATGCATATAAAGCTAAGATACTTACAGTGAGTGGGATGAGAGGACTGGGGGGGGGGGGGGGGAGGGTGGTTGGGGAAATGTGCTGTGGGAGTGAGCACTGGTGGATGGGAATAGAGGAGATTTAACATGGGGGTGGCGGGTTGTTGGTTGGATGCGTGGATGGGAAAACTAACAGGCCTTTCTCTGCATCAATCTTATCAAAAAGCACTTACACTCCCTACCCCCTTCCCATATCAGGGGAATTTAGGAATAAAACAAATTCTGGCTTTGGCAAACGTATTTTCTTTGGAAAATGTACGCACAGGGGTTATGGGACATGGCGGTTAAGGGAGAACAGAGCAGCGGCAAGAAACAACCACTGACTGCGCGCACAGGGGACTGTCCCAGCCTTACACTGCGCACCTGTAAAGGGGAGTGAAGCGAACGAGTAACCGCAGGGTAATGGGTTCGCATCCCAGGCGGGACACTGCTGTTTCTCCCCTCGAGCAAGTTACTTAACCACCACAGCTTCTGCAGATATCCAGCTCTGTGAACGGACAACAAATAAAGAGCAAGCTTTACCAGTTCCATTGAATAAGGGCGTGCACTGAGCACATAAATAGCATTATTACACCCGTTTCATCTGTCAAAGCAGAGCCCTTCTCAGCCCGGCCAGGCAGGGGGTCTGAGTTCAGCCGATCAGGTTTGGCTTACATACCGTGTCCCGCAGGGTAGCAGGCCCTGCACAGTTTGTAACCCATTGAAAATAAATGCCCCGAGGTGCTACAATTCTGATGCTACGCTCACGCTACACTCACGTTGTGAGTCATCTTGTCACTGTTCAGCCTGAAGAAGGAAAAAGAAGGAGAGGGAATTTTCTCAAAATCTGTCGAGTTTTAGTTCGCACCTCTTCTAGTTCCTCACGTATCACTTCTACTAAAGTATTACAGGGTGCTCAATTTTCAAAATTAAACTTTTTGGGTTATCCCAATGGTATTTTACTGAGGACACTTGGTGTCAGTCAGAAGTGGGAACAGCCAGAGATAAATAAAGGTTAGATAGATAAAGGTTTATCTGTGTTGTGTAAACTCACACAGAGCTGTACAGTATTAAACTGGTAGAGCATTGCACACCACTGAACTGGAACCGCCCTCTGCATTACTGAACTGAGAACGCCACAGTGATGTCAGACGAGTGCTGGACTGCGAGTTATTGAACCGGTAGCGCGCCGCACAGCGCTAGCCCGGAACGGCACAGGACGCCGCCGCGTACCGGCGCTCCGACGTTGGGCCGGCCGCCCGCCTGCGCGTGCGCTCCTCAGGTACCGCGGGCAGATAAAGAGCCCGCCGCATCGCCCCGTGCGACGACAGACGACGCGCTTCGTTCCGGCCTAGCGCCGGCCGGAGAGGAGAGGCTCTCTCTTAGCGCGCGGATGAAAGGCGCCGGAGGAACGTCTCAGAAAACAGCGGACACGTTTCTAAAAAAACGGGTGTGGGAAGGGGGGGTGGTGTGCAGCCGTTGCAGAGGGGAAATCATCCTTTGGTCTTTTTCAAGGGCAACTGTGCGATTGCGCTCCCTAGCCCTTCAGCAGCTTTCCACTGGCTCTAATAAGATTATCCCTGTGCGCTTCTGCATTTCCCAGACCTTTCCACTTAAGACGCTTTGGAGAACTGGTGTGGGACCGAGCGCATTTTACAGCAGAATGAGCCGAGAACATCTTACATTCCTGGGTAACAAACAGACACGATGTAATCTTAATGCTTACAGAATTCCTTTGCTTTTGCTACCCCGTAGATAACGGGCAAATAAAACCCGCGCGTCGACGAAACTCCAGTGTCCCGGAGTACTTTCACGGTTAACCCTTTGATGTCTCGCCACCTTTTGTTCGTTGCTTATTGACTCGTGTGGGGGGGGGGGGGGAACCAACGAAAAATACATTTAAAACCGAAACAATAGAAAATTGGCGTCCTATAATCGTGGATAGCTTTAATCATTTAAGTGTGTATGGGTGATGGAATAAATGTTCCTCTAATTTCAGGGTACTTCAGTTTCATCCAGAAACAAATGTGGGTTGAATTACCATCGAGAGCTTAACCCAAACACTTAATTATAATTATATCAGCAACAATAAACAAAGTACATTACACACATGCTGAAGTTCCAGAGCGGGAGCCGAGGCCCTCCCAGTGGAAGCATGACATGCCGATCCGGCAGACCAAAGGGAATGAAAGACAGCGGGAGATGGGAGGATTTTCCAAATGTCAGGGAGGGATCCTCTTTTACTCCCACAATTCACTGGGGGCTGGGCTGTCTCCCCTCCGGCATCGGCCCTCTAATCGCTGCTACTTGGACAAAGGGGGGGGGGGGGGGCTGTGGGTGGTTGGGGGCGGGGCAGGCGATCGATTTTGTTAATGAGTTAATTCCTGAACGACGCCTGTGCAAACACAAAGGTCGCACCCCGAAATCGCTTGTTCCGTTCGAGCGTTCTCTGAAACGGATAAGCACAGACTCGTGAAATTATTTATGTTCAGCCAGTGATGTTTGTTTTTCACTGCAGTAATGTCTTACTGGGACAAATGCAGACTAAATACTGATTCTGGCAAACCAACCACACTATTAGTGCCTGTGGGTGCAGCCTCTGGAACAAGCAACACATTTTATAAATTACAGCACTCAGAAATGTGCCAACATAGAAGTACTATTCTCATAATGCAAATATCATAGAAAGTGTGCATGCAGCTCAGAGTCACAGGAGTTAAACCTTCTTAGCTTAGTCTTTCAGAACCTATCCCCAAAATAATATGTATTTTAAAGTTTTTTCCTAACCTCTTCTCTAAAATAATTGCTCATATCCCACCAAGACCAACTTCCAAATTCCATTGCTTCACTACATGTGCCACCAGTGTACAGGTAAACAGACAACACTAATGATCCCTTCAAGGAGCTTAATAACTACAAACAAGCTTCTCGGGTTCCCGAGAAAGAAAAACTCACTGCAAAACTTGAAGATCTCCCCCTATCCTTTGCAAATGCTGCCTCATTCTTTTTGCAGATGTTGGACACATTAATGGGGTGCCCTGAAGCTCTTTTTTTTGGAGATGTTTTACACTCCCCCAGGATCCTCACCAAGAATATCTCTCCTTTTTCAAAACAAGCTTTTGCCGCTGTCAAACCCAAGTGCGCTTTCTCAAAGCGGGGTTAAATGACCAGGAGACGCGCGAGGCAGCGAGCAGGATGCACACCGTCGGCCTGTTTCACATCTTCCCCGAGCGCGGCCCCGCCTGCGGAGAGTTGCTTCACGCACCGCCTGGAAACCTCCCCGAAGGACGGCATAACAACCGCACAGAGACATCCCGCGCTGCGCCGCGCCGTGTGTGTGCGCGCGTGCGTGCGTGCGCGCGCGCGAGTGTGTCTTTGCGCTTCCCGGTCTGTGTGCGCAACTTCAATAAAAGAAGGCACCCCGGGGAGGGATGAATCAAGGCAGAGGAATTCCTTTACTGATGAAAAACCGGGTCTCACGCAACACCATCCCTGCCGCTGCCGGGGAACGTGCTGGAGGGGAGCTGCAGCGAGGCTCACAGAAGGACAGGTAAGGCTTCGCTCGGTGGTCCGCCGGCGCGTTCCAGCAGCCAATCAGGACGCCTCGCCACCAGACACCACTACCCGTCCCTCGGAAACCGCGCGCGGTATCCTTCAATCAACGTAGGGGGCCGGCCGCTATTTTTGGTGCTGCTGCACAGTTTTCACATCAACGCCATCTAAATGCCTGCCAGGTGTCCTTAAGGTGACTTTCCTTGCATTCCTTGAGGGGATTTGGTGCATTCCCAGTATCACACATTTATAGATAACATGTTAGAGACCCACCTGCAGTTTACCTCCTAACATCTCACTGGTTTGTCACGCATTTTCTGTACAGAGCAGTTGGGGGCTGATATGGCTGATGCTTAGTTGAAGCTGACCTCAAAAGTTTTAATTCATTTTCAAATATCCTTTACAATTTGTATACAGCTGGTTTTGATTGTTTTCTAGAAAAAAAAAAGGAGTCAGTAAGTGTGTTTACCCTAAAAAACACAACTGGAATTTATGACTTCAGACAGACAAGGTCTTCCAGCACCCCACACGACTGGAAAAAAAATGTGCAATCAATTTAAATATTGAACTTGAATATTGAAAAACCACAGGCTTCCTAAACAACCCCACCACCCCCGCCGCCACCCCAACTCCGCTCATTTTCGGCGTCCATGTTTTTTTTTGTGTCATTTGGATGAACAGGAAAGAGAGACAAACCGTGATTAATGAGGGCTGGGTGCTGCGTTAAATAGCTACGGGGCAACAATAATGTGAAATAACACACAGAACAGGCAATCAGCCAGGCAAACTAGTCCCTATTACCAGCCCCATTAGGGAAGCTAAGTGAGAAATTATTCTGCCCAAGCACCGTGCCGATTTATCAAGCGGTGGCCATGACTCCCTCAAGAGGTCTTAATGTTTACTTAAAGACTACTGGAGATGTCCTCCCGATCCAGTTATTATGCCTTATTAATTCCCACCTGGGCCCCTGTTGACAACAACCCCCCACCCCCCACCCTCCCCAAACCTGATTAGGGTGAACAGAGGCCCTGGTGAAGTTGTCCTGGTGTTGGATTCTGCTGGGACGGAGTCAGGGGGAGGGAGGACTCTAAAATAAAGGCGCACTGTCATTATCACACTGTACTTCCTGTCTGATGTGGGCCGGCTTCCAAGCAGACGTCTTTTTTATTTTTTTTTTCTGTCCAGACATAAAGAGCGCATTCAGCTTTGAGGGCGCAGACTAATTGGTTGTGTGCGCGCACGCAGTCGGACGGACGGATGGATGCATGTGCGCGTGCGTGTGTGCGTGTGTGCGTGTGTGTGTGTGTACACACATATCCGAAGACGTGCGTGCCGCGTCCTGCCGTGCGGGGAAGAAGACGGAGAACAAAGGAATGAGAGGCACGCTGGAAGTCCCGGAAACTTCCAGCTCCCCGTAGCGCCTCCCGACAGCAAAGGGGAGGCATGCATTTCATTCCATTTCAAGCCAACCCCCCCCTCAACCCCCACCTCCCCTGCAGGTATCCTCACTGGGACTGACGCTACAGCGCCCGTCCCAGTTCCAAAGCGTGGCGTAGCGTCCCGGCATCATGATGCACGCGTGCACCAGCGTACAGCCTCCGAGGCGGGAACAGACACTGCCTTCTCTCACCAAATTACCAAAGCGGGCAGGGAAACACAAACAGCACTCTCTGCTGCACGAGGCAAAGGGCCTCTTAGGGAAGTGCGCCTAATGACATTTTTGCCAGTATATGCAACGCTGAGTGAAGGATTGTGGGAATTCCAGTGCTGTGACCCCCACACAGTAAAATGTACAGTGTTAATTCAACTGTTAACAGATAACATTTGGTCCCACTCTGGAACGTGGGACCAAATGCTATCTATTAAGAGTTGAATTAAAACTGTTATGAGTCGAATTAAAGCTATGAATATATTCTCAACACAAGCACACACACACACGTATGTTTATATATATACAAACACAACTTGTCAAGTTTTTGTTTTGTTGGTTTTTCACACAATCAGATTCAATCAGTTTTTTCTTTGCTCCTGAAGTGAAAGTGGACTGACCCTCTCCATGTCATCCTGAACCCTGCTAGCCCCCGAGCTTCCTCTCCCCTCACCTCTTCACACATCCCCCCCCCCCTTCCCCCCCCCCTTCCCCCCCCCTCCTCCGGCTACAGGCTCTAGGCCTCATGCGTTTCTCAGCTCGTGTACAGGCACGTCCGCGCCCTCAGTCTCGCGCCCACAGACCGCCGCAGCACCCCCCCTCACCCCCACCCCTCCAGCTGCGGCGCTGTCCTGCTCTAGACCCGCCCCCTCCTGAGGAATAAGCCGCCATGATGGCTTTGCCCTACACACCTGTGACGCGGTCATTCAGATTAAATGACCACATCACAGAATCAGCACTCTTATACTTGAACTGCAGCACTTCAGTATAGCATAGAATTCAGTATATCTCCTTAAAATAGTTTTAGTGTCTTTACAGGTTACAATGCTGAATGCTTGGTTTTTTAAAAATTTATATTTTATTTTTTACACTCCTCGAGCCAATGACAATCTTCCATTTTCCTTTGGGTAAACGGAATATCGATGTGCCAGACCAAGGAAAGCAATTATTTATATACTATATATAATACAATATATTCTTAATTTCCTAAATTAATTAAGCGATTGTTCCGCATGTGACAGCTCACAAAATCCTTTCCACTGAGACAGACATGCTGAGCGATGAGCTGGAATGAAGTTAATTTACTTTCAAAGAAAACCCCAGCGTCATTAAAAGCCGGGGCACTTGTGTTGTCTTTGAGTGGACATGTCCAATTTCGTAACGAATGGCTTTTTTAAAACGATTACGAAAACGCGGAACAGGAGCGCGAGCTCGCCGCGCGTCCTCCGGGCCCAGGGCGGCCGGCGGAGCCAGACATCTGGGCGTGTTCACGCACCTCAGCCGCCGGCTCGCTCAACCCGCTTCCGATAAATAAATCTGGGGCCGCGCGACCATCAATAACGGCCGTTTATGAACGACTGCTGAGCAGCCATTGGCCGGCTCTGCGTCAGCGGAACGCCCCCCCCCCCGCCGCTGCTAACACGTGAAGCGAAGACGCGCGGCAAATAAACGCATAAATTAAGACGGAACAAAACCCCATTAATTGGATTGAGTGGTGGGCGCCCGGGGTTAATCGAGAAGCATGGGGAACAGCTGTCTGGGCGATGGCGGTTGTAACGGGTGTAATAAGTCCACCCCTAGCGGGAGACGGGGCGGAAGATGACTCAAAGGAACGACGAACTCGGAGTGCGGCGTGCCATCATTGCTCTCTCTCTCTCTCTCTCTCTCCCTCTCTCTCAGTATCTCTCCCTCTCTCTTCCTCCCTCCCTCCCTCTCTCCTGACAGGCCGAGACAGCTTGGCTCCCACTGGCGCAATCTGGCACCCTTCACGGCCCCGGCGGAGATGGGAGGGAGCTCCCCCACACGGCAGGGGGGACAACCCCGCGGCGGGGAGCCACGCGCACTCACAAGCACGCCAACCGCGCATGCACAGACACGGACGCACGTGCACACTTACGCGTGAGCTCAGGTGAGACACCATGCTCACACACACACACACACACAGGTGATCAGATGTGTAAATTCACTAATATGTGCTTTTTATGCATTTGCGTGTCTGATCATGAGTTACAAGCTCTCTCCACACATGCAGTCAGTCAGGGACACACACGCTTTCACAGGTAACCAATGATCACATGGGCAAATCAATCAAATTTACATGAGTGATCATTGGTTTAATCCGTTCTTCAAATCATTAAGAACAGTACAAGCAATACCAGGGAACATCCGAATTGTGTCTGCCAAGATATTCCTGGGGTAATGCATTACATAAATGCTTCATTTTACAACATCGCCGTATGAATGAGTCTAAAAGGTTTATTGCCCAGGATGAGCTGGTTTGCATTGATCTCTGGCCAAGAGGGAAAGTGAAACCTGTAATGTCCTCTGGTAATATCTGTGAAATAGGGTGCTAATTATATCACAGGCAGCTTCAATAAGAATACTATTAACCTACACTGCATTAAGCATTAATCAAACTTTAAAGAAGCCTCTTTCCGTTTTTTTGTAAATACGGTCTACAGCAGGGGTATCCAGTCTTAACCGAAAGGGCCGGTGTGGGTGCAGGTTTTAGTTTTTACCCCAGCAGTAAAACACCTGATTCAACTAATTAACAACAGATGTCTTAGTGCAGGGCTAAAACATCCACACCAGCCCTTTTGGATAGACTGGATACCCCTGGTCTATAGTATAGCATAGCCACAAAATTTGGAACAACTCCCATTTATGGCAGGGCTTATCAAAATACTTTAATTATCTGCTTTAACTGTTTTTTTTCCCTAATTCAAAAAAAGAATAATAAGTACATCTATGTCAACCACAAGCAAAAAGAACTTATATGTAAATACACCACATTATTACTGTTTTCACTCTTTCTTCCTCTTATTTCCTCCAGTCTCTCACATACTTATCTCTTTCACAACTTCTTCCCCCCTCCCCCTCTCCTGCTCTCCATCATTTGGCCGGAGAGCTGGATAGAGGAGCCGCAGGTAAAGTCATGAGGAGTAATGGGAAGAGACAGGAATTTAACATGCCACACAAAGCCACACCTTATAAATAATTCCAAAAGCTAACAGGGCTCCGCTCTCCGAGTCCCACCCCGCAACTCCTCTCCGTCTCCCCAACAACAGGGACCTCCGGAGCAGCTCTGGGGACTCCGCGCGCACCCCCACAAATTGAGACAGGCGGTCTGTCCGAGTCTCTTCTCTTTTCGTCTTGATCTTACTAGCTCAAGCTCCGTTCATTTAAGGCTTAACCACGCTTCTGTTTTAGCTTGAGTTTTTTTGCGTGCACAAACGCGCGAGCGTGCACAAGCACGCACACATACACGCATGTTTGAGTGGGTACGCGGAGGTACGATGCCGTGAACAGAGAGGCGTGAATGTGTGTAGGAATGTATTTGCATGCACACACATGCATGGATGAACTCACAAACATGACACGTACACATGATATTATGGAAGAAACACACTCACACATGCACGCGTAGGCCCACACATACACACACACACAAACACACACTCTTATAAAGTAGGGAGTACTCTGAGAGACCTGTCCTGTACATCTATTTGTTTAAGCAGCTTTGGGAAGTAGACAGAGGCTTATATACTGATCTGTGAGGCAGAGGTGGACTCTCCCCCATCTCTCCCTTGCTCTCTACTCCCCTCCCCACACTAAAACACACACATGTGCGCACATGCGCGCACACACAAATGCACACACATGCGCACACACACACACACAAATGCACACACACACACACACGCACACACAATGCTCGCACACACATGCACACACACACACACACAAACACATGCACACACACACACACACGCACACACAATGCTCGCACACACATGCACACACACACACACACACACAGCAGACGGCGTGTGGACGGTCGGGGGCTCTAAAGGGGCCAGAGCGGACGGGTGGCGGCGGCTACGCTCGGCTGCGTGCCCCGCAGGCCGCGCTCGCGGAGCGGTGACAAATGCCCTGCTTGAGTTTACACAATGAGTTCTGGAAGCATCCGGGGGAAGGCGGCGGCGAGAAGAAACCCGCCGCACGTTTGACAAATGGGCCCCTTCGCACTCGGCCGTCGGGAGAAGGGGGGAACCTTTTCAGCGCCGCGCGCCGCGAGGCCTCTCAGGGACCGAGGCGAGACGCGCCTTCGGAGAGCGGCCCCGCGCGGAAAAAAAAGAATGAATTCTTAAAAAGTCAAGCCAGCTCCTTTTCTGAACAAGATGTATTTCCAAAGCAGGTTAACCCCTCTTAATAAAAAAAGACTGGGGAAACAGCAAAGTTCTGGATACAAACACACACACACTTGCATTTGGTACCACACTCGTTTTCAACACTGGCTTTTTTGGACGAGTAAGCCCATGGTTTTTTTTTCTGTTGTAAGTTACTTAGAGGAGTCTGATTTCCCTCAGCAGTATGTCGAGAGAGAGACAGAGAGAGAGAGAGAGAGAGAGAGAGAGAGAGAGAGAGAGAGAATGCTGATGACTGACAGCCTGTAAAACTGCTGGAGTCCCTGCTCCTTCAAGAAGCCAGTGTTTAAAACTTCTAGAACCCCCCTCCACCCCCCACGTCCCTCATAAGGAACTAGGCTTTGTCTGAGGACCATAAGGAATGGATCCCAGTTCCTTGCTCCCTGCAGAGTATTGTTAAAACACTGTCCCTTTCTGCAACCTAGCTCTTAAACCAGCACACTTTGCATGAGAAAAACCGATTAGTCTTCAAATGCCCGCACAGACAAAAAGGGGCCCTTTCAGTCCAGAGCTGAAATTTGCTCAAATAGAGAGTTCCCCTTTGTTTTTCTAAGATGAGGCATTATTTTTCTTGCAAGGCAAGGGGCTGTTAGCATTTGCTTGCAGAGTAGCCCCCACTGGCCCCCGGAGAGCGTAATGGGGGCCCCTCCCTCTGCCCCCGGCAGGGCGGAAGTCAAGGGTTGTGGTGGGGGGGTGTTTGGTGGGGGGGGGGGGGGGTATGCGTGGTGGGCCTCATTTCAACATGTTTGCAGAAGGGAGGGAGAACTCGGTAAGACGTTTATTCAGGTATTAACCTTGGAATTTGCATTTGACATCAGAACAATAACCCCTCTTCCACCCCCCCCCCCCACCCCATTCCCTCTTCAGACCTAACCCCCCCCAACACACACACACACACACACAGCCCTAGAGAGAAGATTTTCCGTCACGGCGGTGATTGACTGACTGTTCCGGCGGCATGGAGAGGAACACCGATAAATACAGCAGAACAACGCGCCGCTGATAAATCGATCTCGCCGACGGATCTGTCGGTTCGGTGGCTCACCGAGGTGATGAATTTGTCAACATTCCTTTTTCGCTGTCCTTTCGGAATGGCCACATAAATAAAGCAGTTGCACCAATATTTAGTGTGGGAGTCTGAATTACTTACTCCACTTATACAGTACAATATCACTACGTTATTGCATGCAATGTACTTGTTTATATATATATATATATATATATATACAGTATGTACATATATATAATTCAATAATTTTTACAAAAATTCAAGTTCAGAAAGATTGCTTTTCACTTAAAGGTTTATGGAAATTTGACTGTAGTGTACTAGTCCTTCCTGTTACTATGCAGAGTGTAAAGAATGTATTACAGAAAAAAATATGGTTTCACAAGAAAGTGATTAACAGAAAATGACGGTTAATACGGGAAATATGTGAATTGAAAATCTATGTGCAGTTACGTGACAGATTTCATGCAAAATTCTTGGGTTAATGTTCATAAAATCAAATCAGCTACCTGTGGTAATTTATTGCTTCTTTTTATTTATTTATATTAATGTGAATTTCACCCAAAAAGGCACTCCAAAACTGCTCTGTTGGAAATATAATACATTTTTTAAATTAGGCTTACGTCACTTTTTAAATAGCCGAATGTAGTGTTCTTGAACACTGGAGAAAACGTGCACGATAGAACAATTGCATGATGGGAGCACTTCCTGACAGTGGTGTAGAAGAGGAGAGATCACAGCTCTTCAAATTGGGCACAGAGCTCAGCACCTCTCTGCTCTTCCCCATCATAACACAGCACATGTGAGCCCCCCCCCCCCCCCCCACACACACAATCCCCACCCCCCCCACCCCCCATTCTTCCACACAGGGGGCTAGCTGACAATCAGGCATCAAGGCTGATGCCCTTCTACAAAAAAAAAAGAAGAAAAAAAAGAAGAAATCCTACCACTGTGAATAACATCGCCCAGCCCGACCTCACATGCCCCTCCTTCCGCCCCGCCCTCCGAGCAAATGGGCAGCCAGTCACGTCACCTCCTTTTCACGCGCCAAGCCGAGGGCCCGAAGACACTTTTACGACGCGCGGCGGCGGCGTAACACACCCGCGAGAGGGGCTGCGGACGGACTCACCCAGTCGCGAACCGCGCTGTTTGCACTCAGGTACTCGCGAAAAGAAAACGTGTTTGAAGACAAGCCCTCGGACTGGCGCTCTCTCGCCACGGCAGGCGTACTGTACCGCCGTCACCTCCTCAGACAGCCTCCCTCTCACCTCCCAAAGGTTCTCTTTCCCTTTTTTTTAAAAAACTTTTTACTTTCGGCCTCTGTCTGAGAACCTGAACAGCAGGTCCTAATCGGCGGGTCCGGTGTGTATTTTCAAGGAGGCCGAAAGCCAGGAGAAACACACCACCACTGTTAACACCAGGGAAGGGCCCGTTTAGCGTGGGGGAAACAAGAAACAAAATTCCCAATTTCCGGTGACAAAAAATAAAATAAATAAATATGTAAATAAGAAATAAAATTTAAAAGTGCCTGTGTGAGCGTACTCATAGTGGGGGCCGCGTGCTAGCCCTCCTCTGGAATCAGCCCCTCTGAAAGGTGCCTTTAGCAGCTCCTAAAAGTGTGGTGTAGGGGGGAGGGGAGGTTTGGGGTGGGGGGGAGGGGAGGTTTGGGGGGGGGGGGGGGGTTTGCGGGTCCCGTCCCGGGACAGCCCACAGAGGCGGCGGGCGAGCGTTTGTGCCGGGGCCGGGGAACACATAGCATTTTTAATCTGCGGCTAAGAGAGCGAGCCGGGCCAGGCCGCAGAGCGGCGCCAGATCTGAGGCATGCCCCGAAGGGCTGGCCGGGCCTTGGGATTAAGAGGCCGAGGAGGAGCCCCCCCCCCTCCCTGCATACACGCCCCCCCCCCCCTCCCCACCCCCCTTACCCCCCCCCCCCCCCAACCCCGCTCTTCAGCGGCTAAACGCAAATGCGTTCGGACACCTCGCTGCTCCTCCACCCCGGCGCGGCGGTCCAACTTTTTTATGCAAAGCTGCGCTGTTCCTTCGCCACCCCCCCTCCCCTCTCGATCTTCTCCTTTCTCTCGGTCGCTCTCTCTGACTTGCCCTCTTTCTTTCTCTCGGTGTCCTTTTTGAAGTCGATATATCAAAGTTAGGAATCATCAAAGTGTAAAATTTCATTTGCAGGCTTTTTTTTTTACCCCATTCACTACGGCAGTATTTTCAGAAGGCTGATCCATACTAAGTCACTTGGAAAAGACATTATTTGACTAAATTCCATTTGTAACATTTATTGTATTGTTTATGGCAACATTGTTGAGCATAAATGAGCAAAAAAAGAACGTTAGGGCAGACATCTTGTTTCAAGTCCTTCATAATTTGTTTTAAAATAAACAAACAACTGGTTTGCAACCATTTTGCACACAAGAGGGAACTGAACAGTGCAACATAGAGATGACATGACATAGAGGCTGCATGTACGAAACAGTTACACTTTGGATACCCCATGAATTTACAACTAGTGGTTTGAGCACCGTATAATACCAGCATAGAATAACTGCAGGAAAAGCACACAACCTGGATACTCATCTAAAAAACCCTTGCACATTACAGGATTTAAGAACCCCCCCCCCCGCCCCCACACTCAATTTTACACCCACTCCCTAAACAGGCAAAAAAAAAGAAAAAAAAGAACTGCAAATGTTTGCCGAGTGTTTGCTGATTTGTTTCACTCAGCCGACTGCGTCATTTCAAACGGGTCTCATCGCATTAGCATGACAGCGAATCTCATTACAACCACACACCCGTCTGACAAAAAAAGAGACAGGTATCCCTCCTTTCAGAAGCGAGGGGGGCCGGCGGAAAGCTTCCCTCCTCAAAGCCCGCCTTTAACGGCGGATTGGCGGGCCGCGCGGGCAGAGGGAAAGTCTTGACTTTCAGGAAAACCGTCCGCCCTCCCGGGGCATTAGCATGCAGCTTGTGAAGGGGCTATTTTGGCAGGAGGCAGAAGAGAGGAGAGAGACCGGCCCCTAATCTTGCTCCCCTGACCAGGAGCGGCGCACATTGGAATGCAAAGGTACGCCGCCGCGGAGATAAAGTTCTCTCAAGCTCGTATCTGACGGCAGACGTTCAAATGGGCTGAGTTCCCTGCACGTTCGCATTTAGAGTGTGTGCATAAGAGCCTCCTTCGCCAGGAGCAGACTAGCCTGGACTGAAAATAAACATTTTTGTTTCTTCATTTTTTTTTTTTTTTTGACTGCACTTCCTGATGTGTCTGAACAGCTCATAGAGTTACATTGACTGGGTCTGCATTTTTGGAATATGTCACCTGTATTGAAATACATTTGCAACTGAACTGCCCAATTTTCAAATGCCTTTCAGGAGCAAACGTGTTGCAGTCAATGGCAAATTATATACATATTCCTCATGCTGAATACATTCATCAGATATCATTCATATTTAATATGATGGAATAATAAGAAAAATTCAACCTTCATTTATGTCCTTCTCATTTAAATTATTATTCATAACAAAATATTTATGATAATGACTGCCTTGATTCTGGTGCTTAGACATGCTTATGCTCTGTTTTGTGCAATTTTGTACTTGATTCACTCAAAAAGATGAAGAGCTAGAAATTTATTTAGTTTACAATGTTCAAAATTACACTTGGTTCACTGCGTGTCTCATAAACACTATTTCACAAATTAGCCTACTAAATATATTCAAGTAATAAACACTGCTCCCAAAACCTAATTTTCTTGAGGTATGAAAAGGGCTGTTAGACACTAAAAAATATTTCAATGATACTGAACAAATAATCCAGTAACTGTAACCTGTCTGTGTAAAATCGACTCTACCAAAAATACTAAGCTGAGCTAATCAAGAATTAAAATAAAATCAAAGCCACCCAGTGACAATAAAGTTATATCGATTTCAAAATAAGTACAAATTTCACTTAATTTAAACAATTTCATTTCCGTTTTTTTCTTTCAAATTTGATATGACGTAGCCTACTCGTTTTTCTTTCTTTCTTTTGAGTCACCTAAATAATCAGGACTCTTTAAAATTAAAGACAATGGGCCCTATATTACAAAGATGTATGAATTGAATATAGAGAAAACACGGAAAATAGCGGATGCAATTTATACAATTAAAAAAAAATATTTCAAACAACACTGTCCTTACAAAATACAGTAGGATAACGTGCTCGTGTAATTATAAACTAAATTTCTTCCCGACAGCAACATGTATGCTTCCATGACACCGGTGTGTCAAGGTGAATAAAAAAATGGTCCAAGTAATCTTAAACAGTTATATTTATTTGTAACTGTTTGCAATATCAAACAAGAATCCATTATGTGAATCGGAAAAAACAATGTTTTCATCTACAAAACAAATACGCAAAAACATTTAAAAGTTTGCTATGCTATCATGAGATCAGTTACAAGATTCTGAACAATTGTCGTTAGACAGAAATCAGTCATTTTAAGATGTACATGATAGCCTAATAGATGGACCCTCCTGCCCGTCCCCTAAACATGCGAGGGGGACTGTAACTGGAACAGTAAATCATTGTCTTTTTCTTTCGCACAACAAGGAAAACAAAGTTAAAGCAGGCTAAATGAAACGGTGTAATTTACCCAAACTTGTTAGCGATTGTGAATTGTGCATACTGATGTCCAACTTTAATACTTCTCCCTCTGCAAACTTTAAAGTCCCTGTTTATTATTTGTATTTTTTTTTTTTTTTTTTGCTAAGTGCCAAAAAAGATTTAAACAGGCCCGTCTCACACGGCTGCACGCCTCGAACCCTCTTCGTTTCTATTGTGGAGTGAAACCCGAGACACGAACGGTTCACCAGTCACTCGCACTGAATCCGACAACTAGATAAAATGTGGAGCAGCTGGCGTGGAGCAGAAGGAAAAGTTTAAAACAAATATCTACACATGAGGTGGCGGGCTGCCATCTGACAGACCCACCAGCCCAGCAGGCAAGAAATGCTGGAAGGGGGGAAAATCGTGGAAACAGAAATAAAACATCGGTTAGTGTGGTAGTGTTCAAATTAGTTCACATAAAACAAATAATATTTGATTGACGTGAAACGGTGTAGCCCAGGTCACAACATATGTGTGTTTATACTGTCAAAGTATTTCTCTGCTAAATCCATCAAACTTATGAGGCAGTGTGTAAGAGACCTATGCAACATTTTATGCTACAACAATGTATTTGTATCTTACTATTGTACATGAACTTCCACTAAAATCAATAGTACATGCATCCGATTTGTTATGGGGACAACAACAATAATTAGAATATTTAAGCTGCTAAACGTTTTAATAGGTGCCTGTAAATCTGTCGACTGTTTAACTTCGTAAATCGATGCAACGATAAATGAACTGCGTCCAAGGCAACGCGCAGACAGATAATCGATTGCAGACTCGGCATCGGGAAATCTCGCTGAAATATGATCACGTATATATTTGCCCCCATGCATTTTCTTCGGCGAGGCTCCAAAAAAGTTTTTTCTAACTGTGGCGTGACTGGAACACAAAGTTTTAACCACACATTTACCCATTCGAATTACGTCTGAATTTCAGAACCTAAAACAACAAAATGCATCACCTTATTCTCAGAATTAAACTACACTTGAAATGCAAATATTTTATGAAAAAGGATATCCCTTTAGCCTTTAGAAATGTCGCTTGATCGTATTTACAGTAGGCAACAACGAACGTCCAAACTACCGCGCTAACTTTCCCCAAGAAGTTGGCCAAGGAACAACAAAACCACAAGCGCTTCAAAAAAAAGTTTACAGCGCTGTTCCATCACGCTGCGTGCACATTTCTTCCAAAAGACAAATAAAGCTCACCATATTAACAAACGTTTACAGTTCGTAATGTCGAAAATAATTTTATTACGACGCTTCCCTTTTATGAACAGGGATGTTTGTAACAGTTACATTTATTAACTTTTTGTTTCTCGCCTCGTGCACCTCGACCCGTGTTCTTACTTTACAAACTTATACTTTTTTGAAACGTGATACCTCTGACAGTCTGGGACAGACATTCAGCTTTTTTCAAACTTTCAAAGCTGCCAAAGACCATGCCGTTCAGAAGAAGAAAATTCATCACGCTTCATCGTGTTCTTGCACTTACGTGTTCGAGGCTTGTTTCTCTTCTTCGGTATCTTGCTTTTTCTTTCTTCTTCGCGCAGTTATGCCTTCTTCGCTTTTTGCAGACGTGCGCCGCGCGCTTTGGAGTTGTCTAACAGTCTTGTACTTTTCGTAACCCTCACTTCTAAAACTGTCCAAAACCGCTCTACGGGAGAAGTTTTCCTCCTTCCCCCTTCTTCTCCTCCTTCCTGCAGTAAACTGACCTCAGCGTTCACTGAACTAACGGCTTGGACCTGTCTAGCTACATACCTTCCGAAAGCTGACGACAAAGGGACATATGGGACATATGAAAAAGTATCTCGTGGAGAGTTGTTTCTGTATTTTGTGTGATTTTTGTTAAGAAGAAGGCAAAGTGTGGAACTCCAGCTGCTCTTTCCTTTGCATGACTCCTCCCTTCAGATCGCTCTCAAACGCACGCTCCCTCCCTCCCTCTTTCTCTTCCTCTCTCCCTCCCTCCTTTCTGTGATCCCGCTGGTTCGCAGCAATCACGGCGCAGTTTTCGGAGACAGCGTAATCACATTGGGAGCGATTTCTCCGCTCGCCAGAACGTGTCGTGCTGAAGAGATGTAAAAAGCATATACATAAAAAGATAGCCTAATTACTCATTTGTAAAACTAAAGCCCTGTGCATAAAGATTTATAACTATAGGTTTCATTTATTCTGATTATATCTTTAAAAAATACACTTTTTAAGCACATATTTTATTTAGAATTTATTCAAAATTAATTTAACGAAAATAGAGCTTTTACGACATTCCACTTCATTTCATATTTAAAAGATTTATATTTTTCATCGAAGTAAAACATTCCTGTAGATATATAAGGTAAGTAAACGTCAATAACTTGTCACAATAATAACCCTGTTTAGAAGGGAGTCTGAAGTATTTTTTATTATTAAATAAAACACACACACACCACTTTTTTCATGTCTGTGTGTGAGCAATGGAGAAAGCAAGGACAAATCACCTGTGTGTATGGTTTGAGAGGGAGGGGGTGTCACGCACACACATGGTATGGTAGGTATAGAGAGATGCTGAAATAATTTGGAGAAGATTATTAAAGAAATAGAAATACATGTTACTGTCACGTCTTATGGAATTAGTGAATAAAATCAAATCAGAATTTATTTCAGAATCAGACATGAACTCCACATTTGGTGGTTTTGCTCGACTCAAGCGCAGCTTCTGACTGATCTGGTAATTGCACATTTGTGGACTGGATATACCCTCAGTCATTGCGAGAAGGGTTCACGTAAGTGCTGTGCTATTTAAAAGAACCACACGAACAGCTATACCAGAATAACATTGCTTCCAATATACACGATAGGACGTGGCCACATTTCCTGGGATTTGTGAACTAGATCAGTTCCTTGCTTGTGTACCTATGCAGCACAGGCATTCATGTGGGCCCTTGAGTCCATAGTTGGAGATGACTTGGGCTGTTTAACACACAATATATGAAAACAACTCTTTTCAGTGGTGGAATGGAAAAGCAGATGACGATCTCAAATCTTACAATAGCTAATTATCTCTAGGTGACATGGGCCCATTAGACTCTTGTTCAGACTGTAGTGCATTTCGTAAGATACAGTGATGCATTCATTTGTTACCCCTGCACATGGATAAGATATTTCCCAGGCTATTTCAGCATGTCCCACATATTGACGGCTGAGATCCCTCCCAGGGGTGTGACCTGGAGAGTGGAACCCACCCACTGTTGTTCCCCTGCCACTGCATGCCAAGGCGAACCTAGGCAGAAGTCTGTCTGTGGCATTTGGTGTGCTTGACTCAGGAGCAGTTACATATGTTTTTTGGGACAGACTAATGGTGAGACGTTTTTCTTTTCCATGCAACTAATTCTGGATATTCTGTTTCTGATATTTGCTTTCATTAAAACTATGCATCTCCAAAATTCTCAGAAATTCCACTTGGCATTTATCCCACTAATTTTCCCATTCAAATGCCCAGCAGGCAGTTCGATAGTCTCACGAGATGCAATACAACGTCTCCTTTGCTATTATGTAAACACTGTTGTATTGCTGGTGATTGGCTGCATTTCTTGATCAAACTCTTCTTGCAAAATAATTCTTAAAAACTGGATTTCTATACTGTGAACATTCTCAGGATTTGTATTCGCCTCAGAAACCTGAGGTATGCAATCTTTTCTTTTTCCATTTGTGTTACCATAATGGTATCTGTCCAGAACAAAAGTCAGCATTCTAAGCAAAACATTTAAAGCTCAAACACAAAATGTTTGAAGCTGGTTTATTTTTCATTTGAAAGGCTTTTACAAAAATTGATTTTGAAAAGTCAAAGACAGGAAATTTCATAATATTGGACCTATTCCACTGTTTTATTGATTATGACTGAAAGAGGTTTTTAAATTATTTCCAGGTTTTAACACTTGTCACAGAACACAAACGGCCCCTTTCATGTAATATTTCATACACTGGGACACACATAAAACATATGACAAACTAAAAAGAATGTTAGCATCAGTTGTAAAACACTTTAAAATACAGCAGTAGAATTCTTTTCAAATAACGTGCTGTGAATTGAGGTTTGACAAGTGACTCTTAATAAGTGACCGATGAGTCAGCATGGCTCATTCGCAGTCAATGATTTGTAGGTTTATTCTTGTGGTGTCCATAGTCTCCTTATCTAATATTATACTGTGGGAGAACCTATAGGTTTAGGCTTTTGAAGCAATGCTTCATGAATTGCTTATGGTTGTTAGCCTATGGCTCTCAACTCATGACTTCATTTCACAGTTTCAAATGAATGATTGTAAATGACGTGAAATTTATTTAGCTTAACACTTCAGCTTCCTTTTCTGATTTTTTATTCACCCTTTCCCCAGTTTCCCCAGGAAATCCTTCCTGTGGGGTATCTTTTTCAGCCCCCTCTAGTGGTAAAACATAGACCATAGATGTGGATCAATCTTCTGCAAATACATCTTAATGAGATGACCCTTAGTCCTGATCTGCAGCGTGAATTGTGACGGTGCATCCACATGATGGGTTTATGCTCGGCTAAGGAGAGCAGTTAGGAGGCCCTTTGATGAACAGTACATACTGCTCCCGAGCTGGAACACAGCACCCAGTGAAAAGTGAGCCAGCTGGATCCAGCTGGTGTCAAGTTGTCAGCAACCATGGCTACTTCTGCAGTTCAGACGCATTATACTCCACAAAAATGTCCATGTCAGTAATCTTGGTTACAGCCTCTCTTCTCTTTTCTTCTCATCTCTCCTCTTCTGCTCTCTCACTCTTTCTGGGAACTGTAGGCATCAACTATGGTGAGAGAACCAGAAAAGGGGAGTGTGTAGGATAGCACTGTAGTGTGGGGACGCGAGGGAAACTCCCCTTTCCCCCCCACTTTCAATGTAAGCCTGGGAGAACAAGGAGTGACTAACCAGAGATCTACCAATGGAGCACTTGTGTTCTGGCAGTGATGCTCCCTTATCCACTACAGGTATGCAGTTTGAGGATGTGCGTGTATGATTCTAAACAAAATGAATCATTTTCAAATAGATGATTGATTCATCATTCACATTTTTATTGATCCATATTTTTTTTCTCCTATTTAACCGCATTTTCTTCCAGTATTATACCAATCAGTTCAAAAAACAATGGTCGGTTGTTTGCTGCAAAAGACAAATCTAATATATCCATCACTTGGACTGAGTGTGAGGTTATGCACCCCAGTGTTATTATCAGGAAATAGCTAATGTGCAGATACTATATGAGCCACACTACAAGAGTTATCCCCAGTGAACAGATCTAAAGGAGACCTGACATAGTGCAAAACCTTCCTGTAGAGTTAGGCATAATCAATATACATAATCAATATATGGGGAAATGATGTAGTAAAAGAGGTCTTCAGAGTCCAACATCGATCAATGAAGGGGTGCGAGTTGGAGGAAAGTATCATGAACAAGTCTTATAACTGCTTGGATTCACCTGTATGTGGTTTTGAAGTTGCTACGAGTCAACTGCTGACAATATTATTTATGTAATTGCAGGACAGAGAACAGTAGAACAATACCATTGCAATGTAAACAAGAAACAACCTAAATTCAGAATCCACCGTCTCCTGTGGTCTAAGAAGATTTTACTCAGCATGCACAATTTCATGCAAGGTTAAAGCACACCTATGTTGAAGAATTCATAATACTTATATAGCCTAAATTACCTTACAATCCAGAATGACGTAATGTTTGTGGTTAAGCTTGTGTTATCCTATAAGCCCTTTTATATTTTTTTTCCTTCAACATAAAGCTGTGATAACACATTATGTCAGCTAATCAGTCACCGAAGACACAAATGAATCAATCAGCGAATTATTTGGTCTGGATAGCTGTCAATCAATAAATATCTGCCTGGGTGTGTATTTATCCATATGCCCATTTTATATTGTTATTGGATATATAATGGAACAGCATAGATCAATTAAACCTAGAAATGGATCCATTTATTTTTGGACTATTAAGGAGTCAACAATTTGCAAGGGGGAAAAAACATTGCTCATGGGGAATGTCCTGTCTGTATGAGTAAAGGAATGAGAAAACATAATGGTTGTGTGAAGCTACCTTGGTCTGGTAAACATAGATGAACAGTGCTAATATTAGGATTAAAGCAAGAATTTATTTAGGATTACACCATAGCCAAAGTAACTGATTTGTAGTTATTACTGAAATTTATTCTGGATTACATTTAAACAATGATTTCAATTTTAAACATCTACTTGGCTTAGATTTGAAAGAAAACAGCTTCAGCAAACACCTACCCTAACAGACACTGGTGTACAGAACCACAGAAGGCAGAAAAGCTTACGGAGTTCAATGGCAAACATTCGGCTTTGCCCAATGCCGTCATACTATGTAAGACAATGGTAATATGTTGTCGACTCGTGCCCAACAGTTCTTAAACAATATAAAGAATTATTGTTCTGAATCTGTGTTAGCACAGTCTGTAGGAGGGATGAAGAGTGTATTTGTGTTTGTGTGTGTTTGGGGGTGGGGTATGGGGATCGGGGTGGGGGGATGGAAGGGGGGTTGCAGCTCCCGAAAGTATTTCATCAAAGGAAACCTGGATCCCAGGGATTGAGATTTAGCCTGCAGGCAAGTAACCGATGGTCTCCCAAGAACATATTCCAAAGTAGGACTTTGAGAGCCAAAGCACACATCAAAAGCACCTCTGGAGCCAAAGCGTTTCTGGAGGAGAAAGAAAGGGGTACCGGTCCCTTCTTGGCCCCCTCTAAGCCCCTGATCTCACCCCAATTAAGGAGGAACCACTGTTGGGTCCAGACCTGTGCTCTGCAGTCGGAGACAGACATGCACACACACACACACGCATGCACACACACACACGCAGACACACATGCGCACACACACACGCACACACACACAGACAATGCTGTTAAACTTGATGCTTTTACAGAGGGTTGCCAGAGACTGAATGCAATCATATTTCTGCCTAAACAACAAAAGGAGTAAGTTTAAATAATTTAGATTTGTGAGTTTAAACGCTTTTCTAATCAAGAGAGGGCATTTTTAAAACCTAATTTATTCTGAAATTCAATATATTCAGTTTAGTTAATACATTTCTGAATTGGTTATATGCATTATGGTTATGATTATAAATATTTTAATAGTGACTGTGTCATTCGTTCAGTTGTATTTGAGTTGTGGATTTGATTTCTATTATTTTTACGGTTGATTAAATATATTTATTGACATTACATTTTCATTTATATTCAGTTACCTTTGGATTTTTATATGAAATATCTTTATATACGATTTGTCTATGAAAATAATTTTGTGTAATAAATTTACATTTTAAAATATAAATCAAAATTATTTTTAATGTCAATGTCAATCTGTGTTTTGGTTTTGAATTAGTTTTCCATTATTAAACCTTTAAATATTAAATAAATGTATGGTTAATATATTCATACCAACCTTTTCTATTAACATTCAAGTATTGGGCACTCCATAACTTTATTTTGGTAATATATTTTTTAACCATCTCTCCAAAAGCACCTTTGCCATTAGAAATAAGATACCGTTGATTAGTTGTTGCCACCATTTTCAGTCAGTCTTGCATCATTTGGTCTGTTAGTGATAACACAGGATATGGTCATGAACAGGCTATACACGTCCAATAATTGGAAATATCCAATAAGAACCTTTAAATTTCAGATCAGTTTTCTATAGGTTACAGTTTGTATTATCATTATTATTGTGAGTTTGATGCAAGAATTATCCCTAAATTCAAAAAGCAATTCACTTTGCATTTTACTTACAAAAAAGATTGAGTTGATTGCTGAACTTGTTGATTGAATCCAAGCTTTAGCCTTAGTTGTTTGCTTCCAGTTTAAAGTTCATATACAGCATAATGTGTATATAAAGGCTGTACATGAGAGATACAAGGGAATATCAAAACCATAAGGTAAAAGTTTTTTTCTTCTGTGCAATGATACCTATTTAAACCTATTTTAAAACTGCTATTAAATATATTACAAACATAATGACTAAAATTCCAGTTTCACAGGACATTACCATAATCTACATATATTCAATTGGTGATTCAAAAAAAACAAAGAAAAAAAAAAAAGAAAAAAAAAACAGACCAAATACTAAAAAACAGAGAAATAGGAAGTTTGTGCATAAAAATACTTAGTTATATAATGTCAAAACTCATTTAATGGACCACCGTATTTACACAAAGCAATTGCATCAACATTTATGTTAGGCCTTCAACTTAAAGAATAAACTACTGCTGTTTGCACATTAACCTCACAATAAACATTGAGTACAAAAGTTAAACAAATAGCATGAACGGGTGCACAAATAAACACTACATTTTCACCTAACAATAGGATGCAGCGTAATCCAGTTCATAAAATTCATCAAGACAGTACGTGATTGTATGAGGAGCCTTTGTATTTAGCCCGCTATGATCCTTGTTTGCCTCTCATCCTTGCCCTTAGACAAGGGTGACAGCCAGGCAAACAAACGGGACCAATTCATAAGGCTGATCCCGAGTGTTTGCCAATGGGAGGAGGAAACTGATCTAGATAAATAACAACAAAGAGGCGATTACAGGCCACTAATCTACTCCCGTCTTACACTGGCAGTAGTGTGCTAGGCCTCCGTCAAAGCTGTGTACACAAGGTCCCCGCGAAGTGCTCCTCAATACTCTCGAAGCCCCCCCGCTACCCGCTGAAGAGCAAACAGTCAAGACCGGTGGAGATAAGAGCTTTCTCCGCATTCGGTTGGAGGTATGTCGGTATGGGGTCTGCGAGTAGGCCATTAGTGTGCGTGACTGATAACAGACGATTTCTCCCATAATCGGAAGGGATATTTAGAGTTATTTTGAATCCTTCAGAAATAATAAACGCAAAACTATATCCACTTTGGCTATTTAAGCAATTTCTGTGATAACGTCCCAAGGGATTTCATGCGGATTCCAAATGACGACATAATGAAACCTAGATGCCTGCACCCCTTATCGGCAAGGATTAAAACGAAATAATGAAACGAAGGGGGTTTGGAGCCTTGTGTGGTATGAATATATTATCTAATGGCCTCCAAAGGGAAAGCATGTTAATTCCACTTAAACGCGAGACCTTTCCCAGCCTATCTCTTGCCCCCGGCTTCTCAGAAGTCCCTTTTTTCTTTCCCTTCAAGTTGAAATAATCACGGCGCTCAGCAAAAGTATTTAAGCGTGCGTCGTCTATCTGTGTATACGTTGGCTACGTGAGCGTGCGAGATGAATCCCTTCTTTTTCCTGACTGGAATGTGCCTCTCCAGCTCACAGACAAAAGCAGTCAATGCGGTTATCCATACATTAAGATTCTGATATCATGTACAACGTCTTCTTTGTCACTGTTGTGAATACGAATCACCTTTCCCCCCTCCCTGCTAGTCTCTATTGTAAATCGTATTACATACTGTAACTGATTGACTAATTAAAGGAGTTTGAGTCAGAAGCATTTCCTACACTTGGCAAATGCATGCTTCATGATATGAGACTATGGTGAAAACTCATCTTACTATGGAAAACGACGAGATTACATCCAGAGAGCATAATTACTAAAGGTGCTCACTTGCTCTTACAACTGAACACCTGTTTGCAGCCTCCTGTGGTTCATTCAGTGTGAGAGCAGACTCAGCAGAGGACAGCAATACTAAATCGTTGATTTGTTTTTTTGAACTCATAGCTAATTAAACAGAGTCATTTTCTCTTGTTTAAAAGTGTAACTAAGGTTAGGTTCTCAGAACTCAAGACCCACCATACCCTCTCCCCTCTGAAAGTAGCTACACCAAAGCTCTGACTTTCATGTTTAGAAAACTATCAGAGCACTCTGACAGCACTAGTTTGTAAAGACTTGGTTAAAAGGGTCAGTTAGACCGTTTTTATTTTATTAAAAAAAAAAGAAATAGTTAAGCAAATAAGGAAAGAATGAGATACAACAAAATAAAATAAGGACAGTACTACAGAAGAACAAATATCAAAGCCATAATTAAACAAAGCAGAACTGTGAATAAGCAACAAAAAAGAAAGTCAATAAACCAAGTATGAATAATGAATAAGAACTGGCAAGAGGGAAAAAATAAAATACAGTTTTTAGATACAGTTTAATAGTACTGATGTAGGTCCTACTGAAATTACTGAAAGAGGGAACTTTGCAACAGAAGAGGTTGGATAGCTCAGATGAAGAGTCTTTTTGAGAACAGTGAGAAGTTCAGTATTAGGGAATTGTGCAGAAAATAATCCTTTCACAAAGCCCGGGGTTCACATGGGATAAAACTGCGTTTGACCCTCACGCACACCATAATATGGTCACGGGTAAGAACCAGGTCTTCGCCCTTCACACAAGACCCAGACTTATGTACACGCATCCAGTACATTTTATCCTACATTCTATCCTTGGTAGCCCGCTGGCTAGTGGATGGATACAATGTAGTCTGTAATTACACTGTCTTAACCCAGAGACTGTAAAAAGGCTTAACCCAGTATATTAACTCCTGAATCGATAGCCCAGTGATTTGCTCCAAATCTTGCAAATGTCTTGAAACACTGTGACAAAACATTTAAGGTAGCATAGTCTTATTTGTTATTTAATATTCACTGTTACCGATTTAGCCTACTGGGTGTAAGAAGATGTGACATGTTGAACCTGATCATTCACAGAATAAATCTGCAAGATTGTGAATGCCCTAGATATGAGAAGATAGGCCGATGTTGAAGTGATTTGGAGGGGGTGATGTGGTTGTGAATGGAGCAGTTTAATACTCTCGGCTGCTGCATTAAGCCCTCACATTATATTGAAATTTTATGACGCCTTTTATGTTAGTTGTGAAATTGACCCCCAACAGTTTAAACCAACACAAATATCGACACGATATCTCGACACTTAGTGTAACGGAGTGAACCCTCCGTTCCTGCTAGGACACTTACAGTTAAAACGCGAACGTTTTTAAAAAAAAATCTGCTTGGTAGCGGTTGTTCGGCGTAAGTACGCCGCTTTCATAAATGTATTGCGCGCCATTTATGTTTGCCGGTTTGTCAACTCAAACATATTCACTACTGTACACCACCACAATATACTGCAAACCACTTAAACGTACACATCTGGTTCCAAACATTAAATTGATGTATGAAAATACCCTGTTCGAAAAGCACAATGTTAGGAGTTGCTACCAACCGTGGTTTATTCCGTTTGTTCCATTTTCAAACTGGCATGACGTATTCTGAACGTCACGATTCTGTGCAATTTTATTGGACGCGCCGGACAAGGATAGTTGGCTATTTTAGACGGGGGGAGACCATAAAGTGCAGTCGTAATATTTTCTTTTACCCAATTAGATATGTGATTATTAGATATAAAGTAGCAACGGATAATATATATATAATCATTTGTATATGTAAAAATATATGCTGTAGTTTCATCTGAGATAATTGAATATTGTATGGAAATGGTATAGTCCGTATATAAATAATGTGTAGTGCATAAAAGCAGGTCATTTTGCTCTCAGTAGGGGCTGGCAGTAGGAGGGTGTAATTTGACGAGTGTTATTGAATTGTTGTGTGTGTGCCTGCTTATATATATATATATGTTCGTATAATAGGTGGGGGCACTTTGTAAATAAAACACCACACTTGGGTTGCACAAGTTGGGTTGCTCCAAAGTTGCCATCCCAATCCAGGACCTTTGAAAATATGATCTGAATTAAGGATATAGTGACATATATAATGACTTGTCTCAAGATCAAGCCCTGTGGAACACCAAAGGAAGGAGAACTTATCAAATCAAATCAATTTTATTTGTATAGCACTTTTTACAGAGAATTGTCACAAAGATTCTTTTCAGAATAGCAGAAAAAGAGCAAAAACCAGGCCTGAAACCCCAAAAAGCAAGCACATTAAAAAAAACTACATGTGGGAAGAAAAACCCTCAAACGGTGGTGAGAGAAAGCTCCCCGGTGGGAAGAAATCTTGGGAAGAACCCAGCCCATCCTCCACTGGCTGGCCTGGAGTAAAGTAGTGGTGAATTAGAATGTAACAAAAATGGAATAAGGGATCTATCACAGCAATTGAAATGGGTTGAGCAGTTGAGTTAATAAACTAACTGGAGTAGTAAAAGTTGAAATTGTGTAGTTCAGTTTAATGCAGTTTAGAGGGACCCGATGATTAATCTGGAGCTCCAGACTCTAGGACTAAAGACAGGCCGCAAGCCACTCATAAAAATTTCTTCTCATGTAAAATCACAGAATCAGAGATAAAACAAGGTATGGCATACCATGGTATACCATTATCATCAATTAGGATTCTATAGACTGATTGATACTGGAGATGTATTTGGTCTTTTGGACGAATACATTGAGAAGGACTGACAGATACCTCACATGACAACATAAAGAATAAATATCAATTTTTCATCACACTGCACCTTTCTAGTCCTTGGGCAGGATCAAAGCCCAGCTGTATATTACAATCTCACAGATTGAGATGAACCCCATTTTTTTCTCTGAATAAGACAGCTATGGCTCTTCTATCATTCAAAACCCTGTTATTTTCAATGAATCATTCTGGCTTCTCTAATGACTTTACTTTTTGAAGAGGTGATACCTTTGTGAGGAGTAGAGGCAGGATGGCAGACTATAGTGTAGTTAGGGCACTGAACCCATTACTATGGAGGGGGGTTATTGGCTTTTCCACATGGACTTCCAGAGGGTTCATATTAGCTGAGGTTAGAAGCAGTAATGAAAGTTAAATGGTGACAAAAGACAGACTTATGAATCTTTCTTCCCATGCCCGTGAATAACAAATAGCAAATAACGATGCTTTGCCAGATATTAGGCAGTACTGTGCTTAACACAGTACTATTTGCAAGTTAGTAAGGGCAAAGTTATGCTGCTGTTATACATAGCTCTGTATTACGTGTAGGCTTATTAATGTACTCTTGTATGCTGGTTGTTCTGTGCCTTATTGTTCCTGTGGTATATATTTAATGGATAGGAACATTTACTAGATAAATAAATAATAACAGTAGGAGGAATGTCTTTTTGATCTGTATTTGAGGTAGAGTGCAGCCGACATGGCGTTCAAGCCTTGGTTGGAACAATGGAACAATAAAATGAGCATTAAAAAACAATAACAGCCTGATTACACATCATTCAATCATCAGGCCCACTTTTGTTTCCCCTGTTTATTTTTCATAGTTTCACAGTTTAATGCCAGAAGACTGGTTAACTACTTTTATTTTGATTAGACTGTTGGATCAGAAATCTGCACATCACAGAGATACTGTTCTGTTCCGAGGCACATCATCAAAAAGCAATATTTAACTGACAAAACCATGGCAGATTACCAGTTTAGTGTGGACATATACATACACTGTTGTTCCAGCAGAAGGATCAGTTTCTCCATAATGTACAGGTCAGTCAGAATATATATCTAATATCAGAAAAAAACATGTTGCCAATCTGTGGTGTGGAGCACTGTGATTACGCCCAGCACCTGACCAGAGTGGCATGGCCCCATGGACTAACCTTAAAGAGTAACCTACAATAAACTGATGAACAGGTGGGACAAGAGAGGAGTGGGGAGCCACAAAACAGCTGATACAGCAAAGGAAAAGAGAAAGAGAGGTTAACCAAAAGCCTTTATACATTTAGGGAGAATTGGAATTGTGGGGCTGGCAATTAATGGCATTGTGTTTGTATTCAACTGGATTAATGAATAGCCTGATGAAGCTTAAGATATAGTCAGCTAATGTCCATATCCTGTCCTCAATTCAGTTACGTTTTGAATATATATTCATCTACAACTTTTTTTTTTTCTATAAGTTCATAGTTTGTGTGTGAATGATTAGGACTATCCTCACCTTTTAAATAATCTGCAACATTTCATTGCAGTGATGGCATGTAATAATGTAAGATAATATTGTGCTTAGTACTTACATTTTTTAAATCAGCAGTCTCAAAAAGTTGTTTCTTTCCCATATATTCTAAAACCTTATTTACAAAGAGTCTTAGGCTATCTAGTCTTATTGTGGCATTACAATAACATTGATAGAATTTGGGCATTGACTGGGTCTGTATTGCAGACACAGTGGTTAGCAGTTCTGAGGGAAAGGAACATCCCTTGTTGGGCTGGAAGTGCCCTACTCATCACTGTGAATCTGTTCCTGTCAGTCAGTGCTGGGCAGTGATAAATGACAGTCACAGTCACTCAGAGCACTTATCGCCACACAGACAACACAGGGTGGAAAATAACTGTGGAAATGGAAATGTCTCTCACCGAGTGTGACTTGGAACCTGAGCAAAATATTAGCAGTGTGAGTGACTAGATGAGAGGTGATCCCATTTAGTCTGTAAAGGTGAATTTTCAGGAAGAATACCATATTTGTGAGTGCATTTCAGACACTGTCCAAAGCTCTGTCTTATGAATGCTTTAGGACTGAGATGAAAGGTTGGCTGCATCAGATCCTACTTTTGCATAGCTACCCAAACAAAGTGTGATACCTCTTCCAATTGGCTGATTAATGATCTGTTCCTACAAAGTAATTCAACAACAAGCCTCATTGATTGATAGAACATACATTCAGATCGGACATTTCAGCCACAATTCATTTATGGGTAATATGATTAAAGTTTAAAGTTAAATATTATGATTTTGTATAAAACAATGGGTCTGTACAGTCTCTTTAGCATTATTTATATGAGCAGGTACAATAAATTATATATTGGATTGATAAGGGTAAGTCCATGACAGATGTCAATTGGGATGATAAACTGTTAACCTACTTTCACTTGTTTATTTTTTGTTTTTAGTGCCCAGCCATTTCGGTTAGTCATTAAAACCTAATTTTGCATTGCATGAAACTTACAAACTCTTTTTTAATTACTGAAAGTCATGAAGATGTAATTAGTGTTAACAAAGTTATGACGAACGTGGCATTTCCTAGAGCGGAGCGCCCAGAGCGCAAGCATTGAACCCAGACCTATGTCACATGACACGTGGGGTCAGAAGGTCGTTCGTCCCACCCCAGGTCTTACGGTTGCGGCGGCTGGCCCATTACTCACCGGGGAGCCCCGCCTCAGAACCGCCTGATGGATCAGGGCCCTCCCGCGGGGGAGTGTGGAGATGAATGAGGCTGTCCTCTGACACAGGTGCTGTTCCAGATCTGGGCCCCCACGTTCCCTCAAAACAACAGAGTAAACTGTACAGAGAGAGAGAGAGAGAGAGAAGAGGAGAAGAGCACATGCCCCCAGCGGTGCGACCCCGCCACAATGCAGACTAGCCCTGCACAGTTTTAGTAGTACCAGATGTGCACTCATTCATTCTTATTTTTGTGCACTCTCTAGGCATGTCTTTCTCTTCTCAAGCTGTGTCTAACTTCATGGTAGTGGTAGTGGAAAGAGTTGCTCATTCTCACATGCTCTTATCTAAACTCCACTGCACTACTTCTAAAGTGAAACTAAAATTACATTAATTTTCTAAGTTTAGTCTGTTGTTCAGGTGTTATAACAAGCGATATGAAATAGTAGGATTAGTGGAATGAAATGCTTTAAATGTTTTGGTGTTCTGATTAAAACATATTTTTGAAACCCTAATAATGTAGGCTAATAGGCTAATAATATTTTTAAAACCCTAGGAGCAATCGTGATGTCTTTCAAATTAAGAACTTTCTTTTTGAATCTCACGATGCTATCAATGGCTGTGTAAATATTATGATCAATAAACAAAACAAATGTCAGACACCGAAAGATGACTGCCTCAAAGAAACAAGAGTAATTATTTTGTTGTGGTTCAAGTCTGGGTCATCACCCATTGTAATCTTAAAAAACATATCTGCACAATAGAACGCAGTGTATTTTTTCCCTGCATTTTGACTCAAAACATAGAATGCAGTGTCAACACGGCCAAAGATTTACAAATTTAAGTTTTATGAATTTTTATTGGACTTTCCTAATATGTAGTATTTATGAAACCGACAAGACACTTGATTACACCTTTCATTCACGACAGGTAGATATTTGGCAAAAATGCACGAAGTATTAATCTCCCAGGTGATGTGTTCGGACAGTGTGGACGGTGGTATTACGGGACAACGGGAGACGACAGTGAGGGTTTTCATCGGCGGGGTTCCCCACTTCTAGGACAAGAGTGACTCCTCTGGTTGATCAGGTGCCTGCAGTTTGGCTGTGCCAACTGCACATGAAGTGTAATCCATCTCACACAGATCATCTGGTGCACTGCAGAAAAAAAGAGGTGAGTCACAGTGGGTGCTTCAGAGTGCATGGCAGCCAGCCTTGGCTCTTCTCAGTTGTCCAATTGTGGATGCTACAATGATGGGATGGGTATCCAAATATGATTGGGATTTCCAAAATAGGAGATGCAAAAATAGGGGATAATGATCACTTAAAAATCAAATGTACCCAAAATCAGGCTTTAAAGCAATTTAATACATAGCTAACTAGAATATATAGTGCTTTCATATGAGAAAGTATTGGCATTATAAATCATTCTTCCTAAACATGGAAAATTTCATTGAAAAGAAAAAGTGTGATTTGCTGAATTTTGATTCTGAAGTCAAGGTTTAATAAATAATTTGCAACAAAGTTAATTATTTCTTATTTTTGTTGAAATTTGTAAATGGAGCGAATTCGAGAAGGAAGAAAAGCTGAAACAGGAGGAAGGGGTATTATTATGAGACATTGCAGGTGTGAGACAAATGCAAGGGAAAAGAAGAGAATGCAAGGAAACTATCACAAATAACAAATAACGGCACAACTGTTGATTATGTCATCAGAAAATGACAGGTGGAGAGAAAAATGAGTGCTGACGAAAGCAAATAATCACAATGATGGGGGAGCAACCTCAGAATTGCAACAAATGAACATTGATTGATTTTAGGAGGAGCAAAAGCTAATGACTGCTTGTAAATTAGTTACAGACCGGGTGTGTCATCCATTCATATTTTCAAAAATAACAAGAAATAGAGAGTAATTCACGCAGATAGCACATGTTTGTAGCTTTCAACTATATGTACGCATGCTGAATACACTACATTGTATTTGCACAGTCAATGCTGTCTCTTAGTACTTTCATTTCATTACATATTATATTTGCCATTTGGCATAGTATACACTTTTTGTCAAAGTCCTTGTGGTTGCCTGTTAACAAGGATTATAAATTCCAGCATATACAGTTACATGAAAAAGTACATAATTTTTGTTGTTTTGGCTCTTTACCACAGCACATTGGATTTCAAATAAAACAATAAATGTGAGGTTAGAGTGCAGACTGTCAACTTTAATTTTAGGCTATTTACGTCCACATCGGGGTAATCTGTAGAAATTACAACTCTTTTTATACATAGTTCCCAATTTTAGGAGAGCAAATGTAATTGGACAATTGGCTGCCCAGCTGTTTCATGGCAAGCTGTGTGTCTTTACATCATTAGTCAATGCACATGCAAGCTAACAAAAGGACTGGAGGTGATTCTAGGTGCGGAATTTCTATTTGGAGTCTTGTTCTTGTCTCTCAACATGAGGACCAAATAAGTTCCAATGTCTGTAAAGCAGGCCATCATGAGGCTGAAAAACATGGTCAATAATGGGTGGGTCAAGATCAACTGTCTGATAAATTGTTAGGAAGCACAAATGCACCAGTGAGCCCAGAAATAGCAAACAACCTGGTAGGCCACAGAAGACCTGCAGTGGATAACCTAAGAATATTTTCAATTGTGAAGAAAAAACCTCTTGTCGAACAGATCAAGGACACTATCCAGGATGTTGCCATTGATGTGTCAAAAACTACCATAAAGAGAAGACTGCAGCAGCATAACCTCGGATGGTTCACCACAAGATGCAAATCACTGGTAAGCCTCAAGAACAGAATCGCCAAGTTACAGGTTGCTAGAAATTACATAAAAACTAGCATTATGGAATAAAGTCTTATGCACAGATGAGACAAGTATTAACCTATACCAAAATGATGGAAAGAGGGAAGTGTGGAGAAAGAGAGGAAGTGGTCATGATCCAAAGCACCCCCTTATCTGGGGAACAAGGATGGAGGTACTTTTATGATTTGGGCCTGTATTGCTGACACTGGAACTGGCTCAGTTACTAGATCTTTGATGATGTGACTGCTGGCAGCAGCAGCAGGTTGAATTCTGAAGTGTACAGAAACATCTTATCTACTTATCCAACCAAATGTCGAAATTCTGATTGGACAGCACTTCATCTTGCAGAAAGACAGTCACCCCAAACATACTGCAAAGGTTTTTCAGGGCCAAAAAAGTGGAATGTTCTTGACCGGCCAAGTTAATCACCTGTCCTGAATCAAACTGAAATAAATAAATAAAATTAATAAATTGTGAAGTAACGTCACAGACTTCATGTAACACCACTACTCATCGCTTCATTTACAATTTCAGTTTTTCAGGTAAACTTCAAAATTGAATATTTTTTTTAACAAAGTCATGTAATTCATACTTTATAGATTCATAAGAGTACATAGCTCATTTAAGACAACATATTGGATAAAACAGCAAAGGTAAGGTCAACAAGCATTTTCATTAAACATTCATTTTGAAAAAAATCTGGGTGGCAGGTTGGTTAGAGCAAATGCACAGTAAGCCCATAGTAACCAGAAGGTTCCGGGTTCAAATCCCAACAGGGAGTGAATTCCTCTTACCAACTACCAATACTGCCCCTGAGTGTCCCCTGAGCGAGGGCAAGGTGTGCCCCTGACACAGAAGTATTTCAGGCAACCCTTCCACTCCCTTGTCCTAAAAACTGACCTTGTGCTGGGTCTACTCTGGTGTTGCTAGTGGAGTCAAGACTCTGCTTTGTGAAAGACTCTCTGCTCTTTCTTGTCCTGTATTTTCACAATTTCTTCTTTGCTCCTATTTCCTCTCTCTAAGAGATCTCCTATTCTCTGTCTATTAAAAAAAAATTCAAGGTCATTTAAATAGGTTTGCTGCCTCCTTTGCAGGTACTCTACTCTACGAGCCGGGTCTGCACCTCTATGCTGTCTGCAAAGACGTTGCTTTTCAGTAGCAGTTAGCCAAACAAAAGTGATAAAATAGGACATAGTTTTGATCTTTGTGAAAGCAAAATATATGCATTTTATTCATTATTTCACTTATGTGTCTTAATTATATCTGGTAATACCGATGAGTCTAGCTTTGTGTACATTTGTCTGTGGTGTTACCAAAACATGTAGCAACACCACAGACAAATTTTCACAAAGCTGGACTTTTCTAAAATGGAGTACACTACCATCTTAGTTCAAGGTCACAGCACATTTTAAAACTTAAAAATTTCATATATGTCACGATTTAAGTAATTGATATGGCGATTTAAGATATGTCAAGACCTAAAACCTTGACATTTAAGGTAGCAACACAACAGACAACAGATAGAATTCAGTGTGGCACATGCAATTGTCAAAGATTTAGTAAAATTTATGAAAAATAAGAGAGCATTTAAACTCACCCTGAACTCTTCAGGTCAATCCTCTCTTACTTTGACCTTTACACACAGGAAGTAGTTCAAATTTATTTTCCTGTTTTTTATTGGAGAAGTTTTCTATTGTTGTAACACCACAGACATAAAACTGAGGGACACAATTTTTTCTAAAAGCGGTAAACTTTATTTATATAAAATAACAGATAAAATATGCATGCTGCAGTATATACATTTATATGATGCAAGCAATTTCCTTTTTTAAATATGTTGTATTGTGTCAATGCCATGCCATCTCACCTCTTTTAAATATGAGGGGGACATGTAGTTTTTATGGCATCTCAGATTTCTAAAAGAAAAAAATAATTAAAAAAAAAAATTTAATTAAAATTGGGAAAACTACAGTTACATCACAAAACACAAATGCATGCATATACTATGTTTTGTTTGTATATAAAGCTGATTTTTACTATCATAAAGTATAGGGACAGCCTTTGTCACTGCAAATAAAGAATGATCCCTAAACTAAAAAGAAAAAGAGTATGCACAAATCAAATCTGGAGTAAATTCATAATGCCATCTGGTTATAAATGCTTAAAAACATTTATATGGCATGATATACAATTGCAAATTTATTTGTGACATTTGGTCAAATGAATACATTTTATTAATGTAAACTTAGTTCATTTAATAAATGCTAGTAGTTTGTTTTATTATAGAAGAGGTCAGAGCCAGATTGAAAAAATTTTACCCAATGTTACAATCCGCATTGTAGCTATGTTATGGAGGATGACACATTTCTATTTGTAAACCAGCATTTACAAGAATAATACTCATGATTTTGCTGCCTGAACATAAGTGGGTGTCCTTTAAATAAATGCAAATCGCAGCCTTGAGTTATGACTCAAAAGCCTTTGTGCACTTAAAAATAAGGTTCCGTTTTAAGAAATGTCTTAGAATTTTTTTGTTGCCAAATGTCTCCTTTCCACATCCATTCCATTAGGGAACCCACGGTATGAAGAAAATAAGGAAATAGGCAGAAAAATGGAGCTCCTCATAATGCTGATGCTCTTCTGAAGCGTTCATCTCTCCAGTCACAATCAACTAAGCTGAGGTGAAAATCCAGGGTGGTACATTTTCGCTCAATATTTTGGGGGTCCTGTATTTGGTGCTAGCAACGTCACACGCTTGGAGTGGCATTGACTTTAAAAGCATTTATGTCTGGATATATTCCAATCAGCTAGCACATCTGACAAATGCATGACACGCGTAGTCATGTGTTGTCATGCAAATGTGAGTTTATTCATTTCAAGCAATGTAAAGTGCAATGTCTGAGACTATATTATTGCTTCTATAGCATTTCACAATCAAAGAGCCATCAGTATATATGCCTTGCAGGTATTCTCCTTCTATACTGTATTACCATTCTGGTGCAGTACTCTCTCCACCTACTTTCATACCAGAACAAATAACTTCAATCTGAACATAACATATGACTTACGTCTGGTTAACTTCTACTGGAATTAACATGAGTCTTGTTTTGTCTTGTGCTCCGGTACAGGTCACAGACTAAAAATGAGGGGGCACTGGCCCTTCAGGACTGGAGTTTATGGCCCTGCTGTAAATCTCAAGGCAACAAAATAAGGCCTCCAGGTAGTCACAATATATGGGTGACAATGGAAAGCCTGACCTCTTGTGGTAGAAACTAGGAAGTTTCATAGAAACATACACAAATTTCACGAATCAATCGATTATTAGAATACATCGCATTTTCTTTAAGCTTTGAATGATAGGTGTATTTTAGACCAAATTAACAATAAAAAGAAAAGCATAATGGAAATGAATATTGTGCATGTTGCAGTGCTCCTGTTTAAGTGATAAAAAAACTTTCTCCATTATTTCTGGAACTTATAAATGAAATCATATTAACCACAGCAGTAATGAATAAGGATACTTTCTCAGCACTATGATTTAGTAATCTGAATTGCGGTTGAAATCCACCATATATTACTCCAGCAGCTCTATTTGAATACTTAACAAGGTAATTGGCTGTGATGAAGCCACGGTTAATTACATTTAGAGAGACTAAGCATAATGAGTATGGTGCAATCCAACAAATTACTGCTTTAGCTGAATGCATTATAATATGGAGAATTCCATGGACAAAGCAACCTAAACCTATTTAGCCAACAGTCATACCACCCTGTATCCTTCTAGAGTGCGAAGCATAGCAGGTGTGAACTTGGTTAGCACCTTGATTGGAGGACTCTAGGGATAATTACGGCTGGAAGAGTTGCTGTTGTTCCATTCGGAGGCACGCTTCACTACTAGCTAAATCAAGAATAATCTAATTACACAGCACAGTGATGGGTACACAGTGCTGTAGGTGTTATCCTTCATTGAAAATGAAATAGTATCCATTTTCACATGGTCTATGCAAATTGTAGGTGGGGGAAAACATGTATGTGGTAACTGTACAAGAAAACCGACTAAGGGCAATTTTGACCAGGTACACATAAAAGTATCATTCATGGATTTCCCAGATGAATCAGAATCTGCAAAGAAGTCCCTTTCAGATCTAATTTTTCAGATGTTCCACATTCATCTTGCTTACAATGCACTGACCGAAGGGGAAAAACCACAGGAATTATAGGGACTACTAATATCATGGGTTTGATGTTCGCATTACAGTCTGATCGGCTCCACTAGGGCTGGACAAACCAATTTATCCTGAATATAGGCAAAAATGAATTACACGTACATTGTAAAGGTATTTCTCAGTTCATTTCCACTGCTACCTGTATTCTAGAGAAAGAAATCTGCACACTCTGGGATACCACAGATATGGTGTGTCCTAACTGGGAGGAAAGACAAAAAAAGCAGAATAAAAAATGCAGGTCAAATTTTTGACTCATTAGGTCAGCCCGATAAAAAATCGACACTACGCAATGAAGAAAAAAAAAATTAATCTGGCTAGGTGCTGCATGTTAAGACACTGTTCTAGTGCGTGGAAAGCCCATCGGTGTGGTGTCCAATCTGGACCGTTCTAGTGCCAACTATGGCTGGCAAACCCTGCAGGGCAATATAGCCGGCTCAGGGTGGGAGGGTTTCTATCAGCCATCTCCAAAGTCACATCGCTCCCCAAAGACTCCCACCGGTCGATTGAGTGCCTGCAAATCCACCTGTTGAGCAATGTGTCAAGCCCCTTCCTCAGACTCACGTCTGTGGGAGCCTGACTTACTAACTACAGCATGATAATAAGCAGTGAAGGAGCACGTGCTCATCTACGCTCTCCTGAATCGATATTGGATATTAGATATAGTGGATGTTAGAACAATGGTTGTCGATGTACATATACGATTAGGTTAAAAGGGGGGGGGGAAATATGACTAAGTTTATATTAGAGTATCTCACAGTACATGAAAAAGGGGATGCAAGACAGTTTTCTCCACAGCACTTTATTATATAAACACAGGTGGACAACTGTTTTTATGCACAGTTTTACACACAATTCAAGGTACTTAGACTTGCTATAGAAAAAAACTTCGGTGAAAAATACTGAAAATATCAGTTTATGGAAGTCATGCAAATAATCTGCTATGCAAATAAAGTTTTTTTATACTGGTCACACAGAATGGCAAACTGCCCAACAATCAAGCTGTTCGGAGTCAGTGCAAGTAGACTGCCACTGGAGCCTCCATGGAAGTCATATCAGGTCAGAAAGAAGGTACTTGAAAATGGTGACTTACCCTGCAAAACAAAAGAAAAAGTCAAGGTATTACCATGGTAATAAAAATTAAATAATATTTAATTAATATTTGTCCCCAAACAAAAAAAACAAAAGCATTACCTTATTGTCAGTGATCACTTTAATACATAGAGCATTTCAAACTGCCTTGTCAAAATGTCTTGTATCAAGACCATATCTGTACAAACTCACAAAACTACCCTACTATTTTTTTTGTTTTAAAGTTGCTTCTACAGTCCAACACCAATCATCATAAAATTTGCAGATAAATGTTGGTAAGGAGGGTCAGGTTTCATCACAATCAGCAGACGCACTATATTTCACATTCTGGAACTCAACACATCTAAAATTCTTTCACATCTAAAATAAATTTTTCCCTTCACACAGTTAGAAAAGAAACAACTTTCAGATGGACAGCGTGAGGTCAGAGGGAGGGGGGTTGATCTTCCGGATTGCTTACAGACCCCACACAGCTAAGCGCTAATCAAAACAATGACATCTTTTACACTTGATGGGCACAACAGTCTGCACTCTGAAACAGAAACCTTTGTCCAGGTGAGGATCCCCGTGAGGGTCTTCCACTGGACTGCGCCTAGAATACAGAGAATACAACGAGCATCTAAGAGCACTCTGGGAAAACATCACCTAAAAAAAGGAACGCTGCGTCAATTAAGATTTTACGTGTGGGGAAATCTTCCACACATTTAAACAGTCCGATGTAAATGCCCCTCAAGTTCAAGTCTGGCAACTTTACAGTGCTTTTTCCTATGGCATGGTCGCTTCCTACATGTGATCTGGAGAAATGAAAACATACCTTTTTTTGGTGAGAATATAAAGAGAACAACACCTTTAACACAGGTGTACCACACAGGCTACAGCACTGACAATGGCAAAGGCTTTGGGTGTCTTCTACATGAGTAACTGCTGCTCAGAAGAAATGCATTGCTTTCCCTTTCAGGCAGGTGTGCAGATTTGAACATAAGTGGTAGTACCAAGGTAATAAATGAAGGTGACAACTACAAAATGGCCGACACCTGGGTTCCCTGCAGAGCTGGCGTTAGTATTGTTTACAGGTAATCTAGATCTGTGTTGGTGTATACCACTTTCCCCAGTCTATGTCTTATCTACATATGCCATCAGAAATGACCTTGTTAAGGAGCTGGAGATCTTGTCTCTCTCATTCAGAACCAGGCTGTAGCAGATGGGTGACAGAGCCTCCAGGCCTGGAAGTTTTAACTTGCTTTCTGTCTCTCAGCAACCACAGGAAACAGTGGGAAAGATATCACAAACATCAATTAGAGTTGAGTGAACAACACATCCAATCAATTTTTTTCCCTACTGACACCTATACGCAATAATATACTGAAATGGAGTTTGGGGACAAACAGTGTACATGGCTTGGTGGCAGTATCTTTACTTCTTTGACTACAATCTTTGTTTTCTATTCAGGCTTAAGAAAGATTCCAGAACTCAAGAGATTGAGGTTAAATGCTTCAGAGAGAAAACAAGATAGCATACAAGAAACTACAAACAAAAATAGTGACAAAGCTTACGCATTACATACTGCACAGTCATGTTTTGTGGATTTGTTTTTCACAAAAAAAACTTTATTTTATTATGTTTTTTTGAGAATTTACAACAGTTCCGCACCGTCCAGTGGGCATAAGAACATCTGACATTACAGGTAGCCAAAGACAAAAAACAAAGCAAAATTTCTGTGTAAACTACAATTAATTTCCTTAATTTGTTTCCCTGAATTCCCCAAAGTCTTTGAGCAGTACAAAGGAGAAACTTAAAGAAGCAATTACCGCTTGCAACAAGCAGATGATAAAGGTCTGAGCAGGAAAACCCCTGTATCAAAAGACATGATCACAATCATGAGAGAACGGAAAAAAGGAAAATACTGAATTATCTTAAAAATGAACTCAAACTGTACAAAGCCTCCCCCCTTTCATACTGAAATGTGACCACTAAAAATTTAGCGGAAAGTTGGGGAAAGGGAGAAAAACAGTTGACTACCCGTTACATTTGAAAAGTTGTAAACTGCAAGGATTCAAAGTAGAATTATTGACAAAAGAAGTAAGAGGTAGTGCACTGAAGGTGCTTTCCTCCATGACAGCTTAGCAGACACCCCCCGACCCCCCTCGCTTCTACGCACTCGGCTGGTTTGTGGAAAACCCATTCGAATTCACTCCTGAGCTTTTAAAAAAAAGAAACAGCATTAACATTTTAAACACGGACCGACAGCTGTTCTGTAAAGCTCGGATATTTAAAAAACCGACGGTCTGCAGCTTTTGAGCAGAGTGTTTGTCAGGCTCTCTCCTCTATCCCCCCCCCCCCCCCCCCCCCCCCCACTCCATCTTCTTAAACCTTTGAAACATGCAAGAAGCGTAAGCAAATGCCCAAGAGGCTAGGGAGTCTGCTCTGAGTGCTAAAATGTGCAGTTGTTTGGGTTGGGGAGCTTACCTTCAGTCTACAGAAAGTGGTACACAACCTGCTTTAATAGAGGCAGTGGTCCCCGCGGGCGCGCTCAAGATGGCTACGCACGGCCGCGCCACGGACGCCATTTACGCTGGCGTGCGCCGCGCGAGAGCCGCGACCGCGCGAGACGCACCGCGTCCTTCACGCCTCTGTGTGCACAACAGAGGAGAAACAAACATGTCACGTTAAAAAAAAGTACGTTCACCTGATACTTCATTTTCACTCATTTCTGCAAACCTAGGCAACCAATTTAGAGAAAAATAAACCTTCCCGATAACAGGAATCTGAACAAGATGCGTCACCTATTTACATTTATAGCAACTGGTCACCTTCCAGGGCCCAAGAAAAAAACACTAAATGAGGAATTTAAAAAACAAACAAAAAAAAAGTTACAGGCTTTTTATTCCCCACCTTAAAAATCTATTTGGAATGGCCAAAACACAATAGTAGTACTTCTTCACCAGCGAGGCTGAGGTCAAACTTTCCCCCAATTTATGGGTGCTTTGTAGTTCATCCAACAAGAAAAATATATACATATATTCTTGGACCCCAACTTTGGTTGTATTTTATGCTCATAATAAAAACAAACAAGTTTATGCACGTGCATCAGAATCAATTTTTAAAAATGTTACACTGCTTAAAAAATAAGCCTGTTTCCAGACATTCTTGAGTCAAGTCGCTGCAGTAACAAACTTTCATCAATGTCTTTCAGTTTGTTTTGCCTCCTGCCAGACCCATGTACTTGGTGGCGCGAGGGCGGGTCAGATCTTCTCTTGAATGAAGGGGTGCTGCAGGGCCTGGTTGATGCTGATGCGCTTGGCCGGTTCCAGCATTAGGATCTGGTCCAGGAGGTCCTTCAGCTGGTTGACCTTCTTGCGCTGGTCCTCGGGGAGCCTCTGGAAGCCCACCATGTCGGCCAGCAGGTCCTTGGTGGGGTTGATGGTGCTCATCACAGTCACCTTCTCCTGCGGGAGACGGAGGAGGGAGAAAGAGGAGGCGGTGTGAAGGGGAGGAGTTGGCGGGAGCCCGGGGAATGGTCCGGTCGGAGACGGTGAGATGAAGCGAACGCTCAGGGAAAGACTGGCTTAGCTGAGAACACTGTGGGTTGGCATAATGCTGTGCACACGCCTGACTAGGCATATACAGTAAAAGGTGCCTACTCAGAAAACATGTATAACATGGGCAAAGTGTACGGGACTGATGGAAGAAGCACGTACACTTGCGTACAATTTCATATCTCCTTCAGATTCCTCAGCATGTCATTTGCATGCACTTTGATACGCATCTGCTTGTGGTGTTCAGTCTGATCTTATCAATTCTATCCATTCCTATATTTCCTCGCAGTAACTAAACAAGCAACTAAGACAAAAGAAATATCCAGTACTCTTCCCACTTTATTGTTTTCATCTGATGGCAGTGAGATCTATTATTAGTACCATTTAATAAAAAATGACAGGGAATCAAACTTTCTATGGTGTATTTTCTAGGCTGTCTGAATAATGCTGTGTCACAGACTGCACACAATAGTCACTAAAAATCATAAAGTTGGAGTGGGGAACAGAAGTCGGGTTGAGGCTGATGACAGGGTCTGGGGTTTCCTGTGCTCATGTAGGGGGACGTGGCAGTGGTGTGTCATATCTCAAGGAATTTTGGGAAATCTCCTTGACCAGGCATATCATAAACTGCAGAGTTCAATTCCTCAATAATTGCTTTACCTGCAGAAGTTAATGTGCACTGCCTTCTCAGAGTGACCGCTTCTAACATTGAGCAGCAAGCTCCCGTTTATAATAAAGCATCGCTCAATAAAAACCACTATCATCATCCGCACAGCTGTGAAGGACATCTGACTCTGATTTTAAAGAGGGAATCGCTGCAGGACGGACTCAAATCTGTACGGAAAAAATGATCCGTAGCCCACTCCCCTTTCACAAACATAAAATTGAGGGCTTGGCGACCTGAACGATTAGCTAAACACACGGTGTGCTGCCAAACGGCTGGACTTTACAGATAACGTGGGACGCTTTCGGGGAAAGGCCCGTCCAGCTCACGATGGATGATCTTCACCCTTACTGGCGTGGGTCCACCGCGCTGGCTGAAAACCTCTCAGCCTCAGAATGACTCAGCCACTGCTGTTATTCTGTTATTCAGAGTGCTGTGCTCAGAATAAAGGCAATCCTTTAGACTGCGTCAATCTAGCATCAACCCCATTCATGTATCCTCCTACGCACTCTACTCTAACTGCTATTTCAGTGTGCTGGAAAATTTGAAGAATTGTTTAACTGCAAGTTACATGGGTTAAAACAGAGAACGTTCTGAACCTGAATATATTTCCAGGGGGGTGGGTTGCAATATGAGTACAGTGATTAATTGAACGCGACTATAAAGAACACAGCACCCTTTACTGAACTACTGCAATTTAAAAAAGAAACTGATGTTATATTTTTAGTTACATATAGCACAAACATATATATGGGTCTCTCAGATGGGTCTGCTTTGCCATGACAAATTTATACTTATGAGAATGAATAACTTCTGTGACCTTATAATTGACGGCATTTTCCGTTATTTTATTCTTTGTTTATTTTGTTGTATTCTATGTCCTCTTGTTTATTTTAAATGGGCAGCAACAAAATTGCCTCTCAGGGACAATAAAGAGCTATGGAATCAAACAGATTTCAATAAAGCTTCACTTGAGCCCTGACTCAAAGACCTACCGAGTATGAACGCATGGGAAGCAACACTGAAAATGTGATTGTTTTCCCAGAAAGCAGTGTTGCGACAGATCAAAACTATCAACACTTCAAAACTGCTCCAAGAACCGGCTTTCACTAGAACTATTCTTTTTATACTTAAATGTTATGCTTGTTTTTGGAATTTATGTACCATCGCTTCCCTTTGTTAACAATAATTCTAAGTTGACAAGACTCAAGAGCTGACAGACTGAATTGGCAACAAGAACAAAAAGATTCTGACTGCTGTGCTACTTTCTGACGTGACAAATAAAAACATGGTGTTCGAAGAAGACAAACAAAGACAAACACAAAACAAAGAGACACATACCCTTTCAGTCACTTTATCCACTTCAATATACAGGAAGTTCAAGTTCTGGTCGAAGTGCTGGTCTCTGAACAGACCTTTACGAATCATCTGCGAACAGAAAAACAATACAATTTATCATCGCAATCACCAAACCGGGAACACTTAAGTCAGTCTGCATATTGTTAGTGCTGGATTGTGTCCTTGATGATGGGCAAAAAAAAAAAAACTAAGTATACCAAATGAAGAGAAACTTAGGGACAAGATTCAAGATCTCAACATGAAAAGTAAATGTATCACTAAACGACCAACACACTGAAGTGGGTAGTACCTTGTTGGGCATCTTGCCCTTGATGTCCATGGCCAGCTTGAGCATGTGGTTGTTGGTTTTGCCCGATAAGAGGATCTTTCCTGTGTAGAGTTCGTACAGCGTGCAGCCCACTGACCACATGTCAATCCCGTAATCGTAGGGTTTCCCGATGACTGCCGGGGCACAAAGCACAGTCAAAACCTGCCTGTAATGGTACTTCAGCTCTTCAGCCAGAAAAAACCTGCACTGCAGACCCCTGAAGACCCTTAAAACTGTTTAATACACACCAGAGTATTCCTAAAGGGCCAGTACCACAGAATAAAAGACCATCACCATTGCCATACCATTACCCCCCAAGAGGAGATTGGTATCAATTATGAGGCTGAAGACAAATCATGCAAAAAAAATAAAATAAAATAAATGCACATGACCCAATGTCTGAGCCCGCTTATAAACAGAACGGAGGTCCAGCTTACTGATTTCAGGCGCCCGGTAGAATCGGCTGACCAGGTAGGGCGTGATGTCGCCGTCTGCGATGTGAGACGCCGAGCCGAAGTCGCACAGCTTGAGGATGGTCTTGGACTCGTTCACCTGCCGGAGCACAGAACGGGACGTTTAAAAGCGCCGGCGAGGGACGGCCGATGCCAGGTCGCGACGCAGCCGGCGGTCGACGGCGACTCACCAGGATGTTGTCGGGCTTGATGTCGGCGTGCAGGAGGTTGCAGCGCTTCAGCAGCTTGAGGGCCAGGAAGAGCTGCTGGCTGTACGAGCGCACCGCCTTGATGTGCAGCCCCACGTCCTTCCCGTACTTCTTCAGCACCTCCCGCAGGTTCATGCTGAGGGGGCGGGGACACACGACATGTCGGGCCTTAATGACTCCGCCCCCGAAGACCTCAAACACAAGGCTGACGTGCGTGATGTAATGAGGCACGACACTGACAGACAGCTGTTCCTAGGACAGGACTGCCGACGCCCCCCCAATGCCAGTTGTCACAAACCCCGCTCCTCTATTGAGAGAACTCTGTCTGCAGCTCTGCCCTATCCAGTTCTCAGTTGAACACTTCCAATACAGCTCATTTTGAATGGCTGGAACAAATTGGCCCAGGGGTGTGAGATTCCATTCATGAAAGAGCCTGACACTTTTCACACAACAATTTATTTACACCTGGACAAAAAGCTGAGATGGCTTCCAAATGAAATGATGACTACAATGCAGCAGTTAAGAGATGAGGCAACACAGTAACAATGAGCTGATGCACTTCAATACCATCTATCAACAGAACAGCACGGGCTCATAACACTGCACTTAAGAACCAACAGCACTCAAGGACCCAGGATTTTTTTTTTTTTAAACTTAGGAGTTGCCTGGATTCAGGTAGAGCAGAAGCCCAACTTTAGACATGCGCTCATTAATACTCATGACCACAGTACCAGCGTAGCTGACATAAGCTGTTATGTCTCAGACTGCTTGAGTTATGAAGGCCATGGCACTGCGTAACAGGCTAGCTGAGGGGCTCAAACACCAGGCACAGGTGCTGCTTGTGGTTACGGTGCTGAGCAGGTTACCTGAGGGGCTCAAACACCAGGCACAGGTGCTGCTTGTGGTTACGGTGCTGAGCAGGTTACCTGAGGGGCTCAAACACCAGGCACAGGTGCTGCTTGTGGTTACGGTGCTGAGCAGGTTACCTGAGGGGCTCAAACACCAGGCACAGGTGCTGCTTGTGGTAGAAGTGTCTGAAGAGTCGGAGGCAGTGGAACTTGTCATCGGGGTCGGAGTCGTTGAGCTTCTTCAGGAACTCCAGCTCCTTCAGTCCCGTCTTTTGCCTGTTTGAAAACACTCGGGTTGTGAGTCGGCACCTCGCAAAACTTTCAATGTTAGACAATCTTACCTGGAAACCAGTCAAAATGGTACAACACGACACATCTGAATTACAATTCAACCCTGTCAATCGCAAAAATCCATCTCAATGCAATATTTTAAGATATATTATGTAGGATAGGGAAGACAGACTGATACATCTTAACAGTTAACATTTGAAAGACAAAGTATGAGGGAGATCAAACTTTCATAATCATGAAAATTTTTACACATTTGGGAGGTCCAAATTTCTGCACTATGGAGCTTTGCATTTAACATCACATTTTGAAAACAATGAAATTTTCACAAAAACAATCGGTAGGAAGTGAAAATTAAAACAGATCTGAGACAAGACTATGATTCAGAGCATTATGACACAAACACAGTATAAACCCTCAAATCACTGATGCAGGACAGCAGCCTTCGTACTTTGTTGGTTTGCATTAACCGCACTGAACCAAACTGAATTCTCGTGGTGTGACTCACATGAGCTCATTGCTGCGGATGATCTTGACTGCCACCTCCTGGTTGGCCCGGGCCAAGTCCCTGGCCCGAATCACGTTGCTGAACACACCCTGTCCCGTGTAGCCGTACACCCCGTACCGCTTGTCCAGCACCTCCCCGATGTTCACGCCTGCCAATTGAAATAGCGGAATAGTTTTAAACCCAGGCTTGGACTTAATCATCTTTTGTCCTCAACACTGTCTCACAAAGTAAAAGAAAATGTCCTTAAAAGTTTGGCGAGTTGAGTTAACCTGCTAAACTGCTGGCAAAGGAAAAACCTGAAAACTGGCCTGCCTCTTCCTCAGTTGCTCTTTGGAAAGGCTAGCTTTAAACTGGAGTAGTTTACAACAGGACAAAACTGACAAGCAAGACCTCATATATTACGTACTTGTATTAAAATCGCTAACTCTATGTAAAATGATACATGACAAGAGACATTTTTAAGATGTGACCTTTCCATAGAATGAAAGGCTTAATCTTTAACACTTACGGTAGTACCCTTCTGCATCTGTCCAGTTGTCCCTGAGGTTGGGGTTCTCTTTAAAATCCTTCCCAATACCGACCGCTCTCAGTCTTGCACTCTGCAATTCAAACAGCATTCCAATTACACACACCCACCAAGGTCCTGCTACAGGAGTCGAACACACTTAGATGCAGTGCTCCAACCAAGCCATTGATTTTGTAGTTCATCACATGCACTTCAATCACTAGAATTCCGTTCGTATAATGTAATTTTACTGGGTACCTATATTTTCTAAGAAAAAGCACTGCTGTATCATTGGTTAAAAATGAATCTGACCTCATTTATTTTAAATGATTTTAATTTACATTAAACATTTTTTTGACAATAGTATTTAACATGTATTTTACAATACATGTTAAATACTATTCTTGCTATCTGACATACTCACTAGTACACTACAGAGAGAATCCGAGAAAATTCCATGATCTTTTATGGTCTAGAATTGTATTTTGTAACCTCCATGCTTCAAGTAGTTACGCATAAACCATGTCAAAATGCCAAGCAACTGGAAATGAGCAGGGGCTTTTAAGTACTTACATCAAAGTATGCGGCAAACATGTCGTCCGATTCTGTAAACATATCGGGGGCTGATGGCTTTTTTGGATTGGATCCTGGAACAAGTGAAGGACATATTTTAATGAGAGATGTTGCAAGTTCCTGACATTTATCTGGCGAAAAGTACATTGAACGAAGCAAAAATGTATAAGATTCAATCATTTAAAACAAGCGGGATTAAATTTTGTGCCACATACATTGTCCTTGACCATAACATTCATTTTAAAGACCAATGAGATCCCCTGCAGCCTTTTTCTGAAAGACAAGTACAGATATTGCGAATGGCCTGCACTGCTTGTGTATATAAGAAATGAAAATGATGATGTCCTGTGGAGTAGAGATAACAGCTGGCTGCGTTGGAAGCCCTGGTAGATATCTCACGTAGTTCAACCTGGGCAGCTCCAACCCTTAGGGTCCAAACTGAACCAATCAGCTGCTGACCAATCAGACCCAGCAGAGCACCTCTCCTACACAGAACACTGGCTGAAGGGATGGGAAGACAACGTTTGATTCCCAGGTAGGCCGTCATTGTACTCTTCAGCATCATGACTATCCTGAATAGCTTCCGCGTGTATCCAGCTGTACAAAATGGATACCGTGTAAAAATGTGAGAGGTGTGCAAGTCACTGCGGATAAAAATGTCTGCTAAATGGCTGTGATGTAATTGTCTGATCATGACTCACTCAGTTCTGGTTCAAGTTTTTCAGAAGGCCTCCTATCAATTCAGTTCAATTCAATTAAATTTGTCTCCATCAGATTTGTATAGCAGTTTGTCTCAGGACATCAGAAGGGGATGTTAAATCGTAAGGTAGGAGCTCACACTACATAGAGCTGAGGAGCCCTCTGTTAAAAGTACAAGGGATAATCAATATGTGTAAAAACTTTATGTACTGTGCACACAAAGGAACTTCAGAAGCTAGATTAATAACAGATGTGTTCTGTACAAGGCTAAATGACTCAAATGTTTTGGTATATTGCAGGATTCCCAGATATTCAAAATTAATATCGTTTTTTGAATGATATAAAGGCATAATATGCAGGTTTTTAAGCCATGCTGTGGTCCAGTGGTTACAATAAACAAATTCTCCTCCTACGTCCTAAATCCCACTCATCTCCAATTTTATATTTTACATCCATTTGCATACCGTTTTTTTTTTTTTTTTTTTTTTTCCTGTTTTTCGATAGCTGTAGCAATCGAGGAAAAGCAGTTCCAAGGCCGACACGTTTTTGAACAAGCCGTGTCGGCTTGCCGTTTTGCTGTACTTATGCTTCTTCACCTCTGCCATTGCAGTAGCTAGCTACAAATGCTCCTGAAACCTGATCCCACACCACAGTCTCTGTAGCCACACCACCCACCCCACACACACACACAGAAAAGAGCGCCACTGCCAGTAATATCCCGACACATCCTTAGAGGCAGAGATACAAGCAGAGCAGCACGGACTGGGAAAAGACAGAGACTGCCAGTGCACCATAGATACGACTGAGCATGGTTATTTCAAGGTAAAAATACCGCATAGCGTGCTTTTAAAAGAGCAAATTTACATCATAAAAAATATTTTTACAGTGCATCACGCTCGCGCTGGGCTACGTTCGTTCCTAACGAGGGTCGCTGAACGACGCAGAGCGAGACTCGGCAGCGTACCGTCCTTCTCCACGGGAATGAGGTTGTGCTTGGCTTTGACGATGGCCTCGAAGGTGTCGGCGTTCTCCAGCTCGTACTCCTTGACGTCGGCGGCCACGCGCTCCAGGATGTCGTCGGGCGAGGGCGAGCGGCTGCGGGCGCTGCTCTGGGGGCTGCTGGGCTCCGAGGGCGCCGACGCCATGCTGTCCTCGTTTGGCGCCTGGTACTTCTGCGCAGCGGGGGGGAAAAAAGGGCGGCTTCGTCTCAGTGCGCTCGACAGACACCCGAGTGGCGCCCTTTGAGTGGGTCGTTCAGACGAGGGAAGCGATACGACTAAATGAATTAAGTCTTCTCGGTTAGCCCTGCTGCTGGGAACACTCTGCGTACGAACCTGCACGATGGCCTGGCGCTGCAGACGCCGCTGCTCGATAACTGCCTCTTCATCCTCCTCGTCAACATCATAGTCCTCCAACCTAAATGAACAAGGAGTCACTACAGTCTTCAGAAAAAAATCTATCGGGATTTCCCAGAAACACAAGATCTCCCCAACAGGTCACATTTCACAGCCCGCCAATAAACAGCTACAAGTAAAATATACGGGCCACAATAAAGGCAATAGAAGTGGTGGAATATATCACTGTGAGACCCACTTTATATTGTGGTCTCAGAATCACCATTTCATTTAATGACAAAAGCACACAACTTTATTTAACCAGGGAGTGACTGATCAAAACACCCACACAATAGTGCAATGAACGTTAAGAGTTACAAATCAGCTGCATGGACGACATTTAACATTTATGCTGCCTGTTAAAGTAAACTACAGTTCACAAGAAAGTACACAGTAAAAAGTTGCAACATCACATAATTGACCTTCATTTGTTTAATCACATTACAATAAAACAGTAGAAGACAAAAATAACAACCACGCTTAAACCAAAAAAGAACTTTAAAAGTTCTGCAGTTATGCTACAAAAAGCCAAAACAAAAATTAGGCTCTATTCCAAAGCAATGCCACCCAGTGTTTCCTAAATTATTTCATGTAACAGGGGCTTGTGTTTTATCACCTGAATAGAATGTGGTCATTCAAACTTCGTGAGTCATATCAAAGTGTCAAATAACAAAAATTGCCTCACGGAAGAAGAATTTTAATGAAAGTTTTAAACAGCTCACACTTCCTCAGAGGAGGACTCCTGGTTGGCCTTCATGCCCTCCGAAAGGCTGCCCTTGTACTTGTCCTCGTCCCGGCTGCGTCTGCGCCTCCGCCCCCTGTCCCGGGACCCCGAGCGCCAGCGCGGCCTGAACCTCCCCAGCCTGTCCCTGTCCCATGACCTGCGGCGGAGAGTAGGGGGGAGAATCACCACAGCGATTAGGGGCCCTGTGGTGAATCTCATACGGTCCACACCGTCAAAACGTTAAAAGAAAAATAAATGTGCGAAGTGGAGAGTAGAAATTGCGGAGGACCTAACACGACGGCTAGTCCTGTACAATGGAAAAATACATGTCACTGATAAAAGACTCATTTTGGTTAAAAGCAATAACGACGGCGATTTTGGTCGATTCAAATTAAAATTCAAAGAATTCGAATTCAAATTTCGTTTAACAGCTTTCTCAGACAGACCTAGATGCAGTTGAATCAATTTTTGCATACAAAAATTAACGCAACAATTGAGGGATATTGACTGTTAAAGGTAAAAAAAAAATTAAATTGTTAAAATATTCTAAGCAGTACACGTCAACATGTTTGAATAGTCTCATGTTAGTGGTCCCATAAGTAGTAACCAACCTTGTTCCCGTCTACCTCCTGTAGGTTTTCATTTCAACCATAAATCAGCACATCTGACTCTACTAATTAGCAGCTCAACAAAGATCTTTAGCCGTTGACTGAGGTGTCTTTTGTTAGGGTTGGAGTGAAAACCTACAGGACGGTAGATCTCCAGGAACTGGATTGGTTACCACAGTCATAGAAGGCCCTGTTCTGAACACAATTAAAAACTCCTTCTTACACACACAGTGTTCTCAGGGGGGCTGTCCCTGCCAGCCTGCCTCTTAGCCTGGGAGATGCAGGGGGGGGGGGGGGGGGGGGTTAATGAGGCTCACTGGCCGAGCGGTCTCACCTTCGCCTGAATGGGGACCGGCTTCGTCTGCGCGGCGACCGCGAGCGCCTCAGCGGCGACCGGGACCTCCTCCTCAGGGGCGAGCGGCTGACTCTGCGCCGGGCCCCCGGCCCGGGGCTCCCGTCACGCGACCTGTCCCACCGCGCCCCGGCCTCGTCCCGCGAACGCATCCTGCGGGACAGACGGATAGAGGATACTGTGCGTCAGGATAACGGGCAGAGGGCAGGGAGGACAGACCCAAGGGCACAGACCCAAGGGCACTGGGGAGACTGTTAAGCCCGACTTAAACTGGAGGGGACAGACCAAAAAATGTCAGAATACATAACGATTTTAGTAAAATAAAAAAAAAATGGGTTTGGAGCTGGTCTTGTAACCTAAAGGTCACAGGTTCCCAGGTAGGACACTGCTGTTGTACTCTTGAGCAAGGTAATTAACCTGCATTGCTTCAGCTGTATAAAGGATGTAATGTAAAAGGTGTGTAAGCCGCATTGGATAAGTGCCTGTAATGTAATTAAGCATTGTATGCCACTGTAGAGACGGTTGCGGTTAATTAAGTCATTGAACCGGTTGGGCAAAATCCTAAAATAGTTGAAATGCCTGTCTTCATCCAGTAAAAACAGTCCATCTGCTTAACCAGGCTAGAACACACTTGCTTTGCTTTCCCTCATTTGGTTTATGGAAAGAGATAAAGGACAGAGGTGTAAACATAAGTTTGAGACTCTCTTCTTGAACTCTGAAATGAGTACCTGAACGGTTTCACGTATTTGGCCAAATAAAAGGTGTATTGCTGAATTACTCTATGACCCGACTAAATTAGGCTATTTGCCTCCGTTGAAGGTAAAATCCACAGCACTGGAACCACAAACTGATAAGTAAAGCACATCAATGGGGCGACATAGCTCAGGAGGTAAGAGCGATTGTCTGGCAGTCGGAGGGTTGCCGGTTCAAACCCCGTTCTGGGCCTGTCGAAGTGTCCTTGAGCAAGACACCTAACCCCTAACTGCTCTGGCGAATGAGAGGCATCAATTGTAAAGCGCTTTGGATAAAAGCGCTATATAAATGCAGTCCATTACCATCAATAAGCACATATGCTACCTGTGATAAACACAAAGGGCGACCATTTTTCAGAGAATAATCTTAAGTGAATTAAAGTTCTTTATTCAGCTACCACTGTTTTAAAGGAGATATGGAACTGGTTGCCAAACAGTCTCCTGTTTGCAGCTGTTAAGCTACAGAGCGACACTGCCCTTCAGATGAGTCACGTTAACTAATTCGATCACTGTTCAAAGTCTCATCACAACATAACTACCAACTAGAAATACCGCCTCACGGTTGTATGCCTCCGCCAAGGCAAAAACGTGTTTTGTGAGGTCACAGTGACCTTGACCTTTGACCACCAAAATCTAATCAGTTCATCCTTGAGTCCAAGTGGATGTTTGTGCCAAATTTGAAGAAATTCCCTCAAGGCGTTCCTGAGATATCGCGTTCACGAGAATGGGAAGGACGGACGGACGGACAACCAGAAAACACAACGCCTCCGGCCACGGTTGTGCCGTCACGGAGGTATAAAAATGCAGGCTAATATTTAATGTAAATGTGACCCATAGGAGAATATTCAACAACAGTGCAACTACATGGAAAATTCTGGATGTGTACTTTACGTAGGGTGGGACAGTGTGTGAACAACAGGGTTTCCATAATGAACCAAGCGCCAGGAAAGGAGTCGCTTCATTGTCAAAACCAACGTGCTGCCGACTGAGAGCACGCCGATTCTAAAATTAAGACGCTCGGTCTAGGTGGCTTGTTTATCCCCACAAGGGAATTCCAGGCATCTTTACCGGAATGACAATCCATTCTGCTCCACTGCATCAAAGATCACAATTCAGCTTTTCATCTGAATTCTACTGAAGCCCGAATCCACCCACGCCTTTGTCATCACCCCTGAATTAGCCTAGCGCAGGTGTACCGATACAGCTGGAAAACAGAAGGGGGAGAAAAGCTAATGCTACCCTAAAGGCTCAGCTAAAAATAATGAAGCAATTCCACCACGACCAGGAGAAGCGATCTCCTCTGAGACAACAGGGAGAAAGTAAAATGGCCCCCACCTGACCGGGGAGAGTCGCGGTCGGTCCGCCTCCCTGCGCTTGCGGTCCAGGGACCGGCTGCGTGCCCTTCTGACTGGGGACTGGGGGGCCAAGTGGCTGTTTATGGCTGTCCTCTCCGCCGCCGGCGGGGAGCGCCGGTCCCTCCTGCGGGGGGAGGTGCTTCGCTGCCGCTGGCCGCTGCCCCCCAGCTTGCGGCCGGGGGAGCGGTTCTCCTTGCCCGACGACGCGTCCTTGGAGGGGGACTTGGCCGGTTTCCTGTCCCTGTCCTGCTCCGCCTCGGGGCGCCTGGGCTTCCCATCTTTGGACCTGGAGCGCGCTCGTCGCTCGGGCGACCGGGACCTGCGCCCGCCGCGCTCGCGGTTCTGGCCCTCGTCCGCCTGCGCGGCCGCCGGGGCCCCAGGGGACGTCGGCCTCCGGCCCGGGCGGGCCTTCTGCCCCGCCTCCCCCGGTGGGGATGCTGACCGCCGGTTCCTGTCCGCAGATGAGCGGCGCCTGCCGGCGGGGGACTTGGACTTCCTGGCGTGGTCCTTGGACCGGTCGAGGCTGCGTGAGCGCTTCCTGTCTCTGGAGCGGCTGCGTCCCCGGGCGCGCTCCCTGCCCCCGGCCTCCGCGCCGCTCTTGCTCTTCTTCCTGTCGGGCTTGTGCTGCTTGCCGCCCCGGTCCTTGGACTTGCTCCGGCGCTTGGAGCCGGGCTTGCCGCCGTCTGCCGACTCCCGCCGCGCCTTGGCGTCCTTGGCGGCGGGCGGGGCGCCGTGGCTCTTGGGGGCGAGGGCTTTCCCCGAGGCCCTCCTCGGCAGCTCCCCGTTCCGCGCCCGCTCCTGGATCTCGCCGTCCTCCGAGCCCGAGTTGTAGCCCTGCAGGATCAGGCCCATGCCCGACTGAACCTTCCCCTCCATCAGCTCGCTGTCCAGCTCAGCCTTGATCATGGCCCTCTGCTTCTCCAGGTCCTCCAGCACCGCCATGTCGTCCAGCTTGGGCCGCTTGGCCGCGGGGGAGGCGTCCCCTTTGCCCTTGGCGCCGTGGCCGGGGGAGTTGTCGGTGGCGGGCGCGAGCGTGGATGCACTCTCCTTGCGCTTGTGTTTCTTGTGCTTGTGCCGGTGCTTGTGTCTGCGGTTCTTCTCCTCGGGGGACGAGCGTTTGTGTTTCTTGTGCTTGCTGCGGTGCTTGTGCTTCTTCTTCTTGCGTTTTCCGCCGCTGCTCCCGCCGGTATGCTTCGCCTCCTCCTCTGGCTTGCCACCGCTCTCCTCCCCATCCTCGTCTTCCTCCTCCTCTTCTCCGGACACGTCCCCATTCTCTTCCTCGTTCCCACTCTTCTCTGGACCCTCCACTTCGTCCTTCCTGTAAAAACAAGGACACAATGTCAAAGATAATAGCTCTGCCACGATGCATCACTGTCCTATTGGCTTGTTGCTAATGATTCAGTGGAAACATCCTTAGTTTATTTTCAGTCCTTGCATTGAATAATCCTTGCATTGATCTGAAAATTTCCATGCACCCATTTCAGCATTACAGTAGATTCATAGCTCCTACTGATCAATTACACTATCAACTTAAGAGATAAAGGAGGTGTTCCAGGGGGGGAAAGCAAATCAGTAATGCTCCCGTTGAGTTCAGTCAGTAAGAACTGAGGGCAACAAACAGCTTTTCACCTTTAGCATCAAAATCAATCCACTCGGAGGCAGCAAGTAATTTATTTTCAAGGCAATATTTTCTTGTTGTGAACAATAGCAACATTACTATTGGCCATCGGTATATATTTCGAAACCGATTTCCCACAGGATAAACATTATCCTGTGGGACATTAACACGAATAATCAAATACCTGACAAAAGGTTGCATTGTGAGTTATACAGTTCTTATGAGTGAAATAACACGAGAACTTTTATTTGTTGAAAGCTGTGGTCGGTGTCATTAGCGTTTGCAGTTACATAATGTCTAATATCTTAGCTAATGTAAGCTAATCGCGCCAAAGGGATCTGGAAAAAAAACAACTAAAAGATACTTGGAAAGAAATCAATTCCATATTTAACTATTTCCAAACGAGAAAAGCTCAATGACCATGGCCGGCCTGTTCTCATCCGAGATTTCACGACGTTACCAGGACAGCAAGCTAAAAAAACGTCAGCTAATGCTACTTCTAGTAACGTTAGGCCTACGATGCTCTAGCCACGGTTCGTTCCTAGTTGGCTAGCTAGCAAGAGAGCTGTTTTATTGCTTACTATCCAAGTGCAACTGCTGTGTCTGAAATGCTACAGCAAATTGTTACAAACCTTAAAAGCCAAAGTAATAAAGCATTAACGTTAGCTGACGTTTCCGCTTCCTAGCTTTAAAACAAACAAACACATGGACCAACATGACCAAGTAGCTAGTAGTTGTAGGTAACAAAGTAACACACCGCGAACTACAGAACCATGCTTCACGGACAACTGGTGTTAGCTAAATGGCTAGCTAATTATAGTCTATAACAATTGGCAAACATAAAACGGTCTAAAGCTACACAAATGGCTGTCGACGACGTTAGAAAATAATTTCTGCGTTTGACAATATAAAAAGTGGGCAGTTAGCAAGCTAATGTTGACTAGAAATCAAGCGTTACCAGGATACCAGGAGCGTGTGTTTGCTTTGAGTTCAAGAATACACCTGCCAAGAGCATGTGGCTAACATAAACTGACACCGGTAAGCTAGCTAGCAATGGCAACAACAGTTTGTAAGCTAACAAGTTGACAACCTCAACAAATCCCAACGATTCGTGGAACGCATCCAGGCAGACGTTAGCCAACATCGGCTATTTTACAATTAATCTGCCATCACTTTGGTTATAGTTAACGTTAGCTCGCTAGTTTGCCTAATTGGCTAACATTAGCGACATAGCCAATAAAACTAGTAACGCCAACTTACAACTTTTTACAGACACCTGTTTACAGTAATGCTGCTTATCAGCCAACAAGGCAGGTCACCTCAGCGTACACGACAGAATTAAATGCAAGTTTATGAAATGTATGGAATTCAGTATTTCTTACTCCTGTCCTTTCCCGCTATCTCGGCTCTTGCTGCACACCTCAGTGTCCATGTCGGCCATTTTCATCGGCTCGCGAATCCCTCGTTGCTTGCTGTGCACATGCGCAATGGGGCAACTAAGAGACGGAACAGAACACACACCCACACACGTCGCGTCACAATCAGTACATCTCAGTTCGAAAGAAATCTAGCTGGACTACAGAATTGTAGTGGGTTATTATGATATAATATCTATTATATAAAATAGATATTTCCTTTATTATTACTACCGCTTTCAAGCATCTCATATTTCAGTGAAACTTGTTAGTAAAAATGGATGGAGCACAGCACTCCCTAAAATATACTATCTTGTTGAATTATAATATAGATTGGTGAGGCAGAGATGGTAAAAATCATTTGCGTCCCAAATCATTTTGGATCAGGATAAACCTTATGCTCAAAGTAATAAGATAAGATAAGACAAGAGTAAGAATTTGTGAAACTGACCATGAACTGGGAGTTGGGAATATATTTATGTGGAGCTAAACTTCATGGGTTGAAGCCTACAGTGACAAGGGGAAACTCATCCCAACTGCCACCAATGTGTAGCACCTACCTGGGTGATGCAGAACAGCCATTTCATGCTCACCACACACCAGTTGAGCTAAAGAGGGAGAGAACTATTTTTAGCCAATTAAACTGGGGGATGATTACATTACATTACAGGCATTTAGCAGACGCTCTTATCCAGAGCGACTTACACAACTTTTACATAGCATTTTACATTGTATCCATTTATACAGCTGGATATATACTGAAGCAATGCAGGTTAAGTACCTTGCTCAAGGGTACAACGGCAGTGTCCTTACCCGGGAATCGAACCTGCGACCTTTCGGTTACAAGCGCAGTTCCTTACCCACTGTGCCACACTCCGTCCACAGGTTGCAGGTTGAGAGAGGCCAGGTTGGGAATTTAAGCAGGACACCGGGGAACCCCCTACTCATTGTGATGAGTCTCATGGGATCTTAACTGTGAGTTTAACTTTTCATCTGGCAGATGGAGACTCCTACAGCAAAGGTGTCCCCATTACTGCACTGGGACATTGGGTTTATTTGAACAGAGGAAAGATCACCCCCTGCTTGCCTCCGACACCACTTCTAGCAGCAACTTAGTTTTCCCAGGTCTCCCATCCATGTGCTAACCACAGACTAATACTAACCAAGCCCAGCCGTTTGGCAGGAGCAGGATACATGGTGGTTACATGAAAATACTGATATAAAATAAGACATGCTATGGCAGCACTTTATAATAGGAAAAGTAAAACAAACTTTGAGCTACATAATCTGAACAGTTAGATGGAGGTACCTTTGGGTCCATTGGTAATTAATGCAGTTCACTCAAATTAAAGCATTGGTATATTTTTAAGTCAGATGGATTGGAAGACTATGGGGAGTGAACATTACCAGCCTTGCTGGTAATGCTCAGAACAGGGGAGGTTCCTTACTCAATGCTGCTTCTCCAGGTCTGGAAATGACAGATGTCTGGCTCCATAAAAAATGCTCTCAGCCACTAGAGGGGGCAAGCAGCCCAAGATTGAGAGAGCCTGATGGAGGAAGAACGTCAGCAGCAAAATTGAATGTTCAAAGCTTTTCCAAGACACATTTCATTTGTTATTGAGAGAATGTGACATCCCTCTTTGTAAGTAAAAGGTTATTCCCTACCAGATTATTCATGATGAAAGCTGTCTGTGGTACAATGGAAAAACAAAAATTGAACTTTATGAGCTGTGTGGGCTGTCAGTGAGCCTTGTGGAAAGCCCCCCTCACAAGCTATTAATATTAGCTCACCTGACCAGCAGTTAGGTGGTGTACTTACACCCTACTTTTACTGGCTATTAGGTTGTAGGTCAAAGCATGGTGACTACTGGGACAGCTACTTGAATCACTGAGGACTGTTTGAACAACCACGGAGAACGGGTCTGTGATTGCAGTACATTTACATTGTTTAGCTGCTTGGCGTACAGCTCTTTTATGAGTTTTTTTTTGTTTTTTGTTTGCATAATTTCAGTCCTCCATATATGCGCCTTGATTTTCCTTGGAGCATATCAGATGAAGTACATTGCTCAACAGTGCTACAGCAGTACGCCACCTGAGATTTTAATGTAAGGAGCTATTCCCGAACCAGTGTCAGTGTCTTTTGTATAGTTCTGCTTGAATATTATGACCTTCCATGAAAATGAATGAGGAAATTGTCTGATTTGATTTTCATTAAATGAAGGGGAGTATTCAACCAGTACATAGATTGGTATTAGCATAATATGAAAGACAAAATGGCAAAATAAGTACATTGCATTGTGTACTGGTGAATCCTCTAAAGCTTTAATCTCTTACCATGTCTTAGGAGCCATCTGTCAGTACCTGTAATTTCTTCATGTGATTAATAATGACAGACAGACAAGTCAGTTATAATCTCATCAATTGTTAATACTTGTTAGTGCTCTTTAATGAACAAGGTCAAATCTCTGCACTGAATATCTCAGATTTAGAGACAAAGAGAGCTCAGTGAACTTGCGTTACTCTTGAGAAGCACGCTTGTGTGGGGGATGGTGTGCGATTCAAAGAAAGGCACTGCAATGAGTCTTGTGTGGAATAAGGGTGGTATTCAAATTTACAAATACGGGGCCAAATACACATTGTATGGATTACACTGTATACTTTAAAAGGGCACTACAGCACCATGATGACTCTCATCTTTGATATATGACACATGTTTTTCACAAGACATTGATTCAGTATGACCCCCTTGCAGTTGGATGTGAGAAATAATGGGAGCACACATGAGTGAACATCATGAGACTTGGCGTGGATACAGTATGTCCTGTTGTCAACTGTATTACCACAAGAGGCCCCTAAGTTGATAAGTTCAAAAGCTCAGCTCATTGTAAATCAAGGAACACAAGTATGGTGTGTATACACTATGTATCCTTTATTGATGTGTGCCTTACATGTGAATGCACATACCAAAATTGGTAAATAAAATTAAAGAGCATTAGGGTCATTCAAAAAATTACACTTACAATTACCTTTAAAAATGTATTTGGTTACTTAAATTCAGGGTTAAAAAGAAAAAGAAATGCTTGTAAATTTATTCATTAGATTCAAAAAGCAGGCAAAATAAAATGGCCCTTACAAATATTTGGCATATTCAACTAAACTTTATTTGACCAGAGAAAGCTTCATTTTCAATCAGATAATAGTATACTGCAGTATAATTTACTAGTGATAATATACTATTAAAAATATATATATATTTTAAATGTATTCTTCATTTCACAGTCAGAGCTGGGCAGACAGTTATTTATGCAGGCAACAAAAAGCAGTTCTGTTTGAGCCTCACTGAGGCATCCACAGTTTGCCCAGAGTTGTTTGTTCCTCCTGAAAAAAAGTGTGCAGTTTTGGTGTTCAGGGGGCCGAAATGAAGGATCTTTCACACACTCTCTCAGAGGGAATACAACAGGGAAGCATATCCATGGCAACGGAAAGGGGTTAAATCACGGGATGTGAAAAACTCCTTGGCAGGGGTAGTCGCCCCAGTATTTGCTTTATGATGATTATTAAAGTCCTCTCCTGCAGTGACCTCATTGTTCTCTGTATGGGAGATAGAGAGGATGGGGTTTTTAAACCTGATTGTTTTTCAGTGATGGATCTTTGCAGTGGCTTCAGGGGTTAAAGCTATTCCAGAGAGTCATTGCACATTCGCTAATTAGCAGTCAGGGTGTGATGTGTGTTAATCAAGATCCTTGCTTGGATAAGACCAATGGAGTTTCCTGGTCTGTTGTACTGGGCCCCACCTGTGACTTACTCTTTCTCTCTCACACTCTTATTTTCATTCCCTCTCTCTTTGTTTTGGTCTTACAGCAGTTACTAAGGCTGCCTTGTGCAGAGACGGATAGCAGGCAGCACTGCAGTAAATCCCTGGCTCCTGTGGATGAGTGGTCCTTCAAATCCTGTCCATGTCCACCTGTCTCCCTTTACAGGCACTGTCGATTGCTGAATTGGGTCCACAGCAGGCAACTCACCTGTCTTTAAATCACTACATCTTGGTCTCTCCCCATTAAGCCAAACTGCATTGCACCCAAAAGCGAATAGTGAAATCTCAGCTTGCAACAATGAATATAGATGTACTACATGTTACATGCATTGACAAAGCCAACTATCTATATAAGCAGTTATCCAGTGGGTTGAATTATTTCAGGAACATATGGTTTTCTACTTCAGCCATTAGTATCCAAAAATAAAACCCTGCCACAGATGGCTTAATTAAATGTTTTATTTTTAACAGAATATAACAGAATTAGGGAAACATATGGTATAATTATTATTTTTTCTCTACCTCACGACTTACCCCAAATCAAAGGAAGTTAGAGTCTCGACACGTCATTTAAATGGCACCGGAGTAGCCAAATCCTAAATATTCTCTTTGTGGTAATCTAAAACAAACACCACAAAAGCCCAAGTATCCCAAGTATGAAATGTTTATTGCAGATCAGACTTGTAGGATGTGTGTGCTGTCAAATCTGAATTTCTGATGTCCCAAAAATGCAGCAGTTCTGGCACAACCACTCATAAGAAAGACATACAATGCACTTACAAATGGTCATTGTACCATGGGATTCCCAGACATTAAAATAACCCAGAATACACCAACCTTATGGTTTTGCATTAGATTTTTATGTTTAAGATCCATAAACCCTGCATACAAATTAGGATGTGTCAATTGTTCTCTGTATGAGATGATGTTTTGTTTCTTTGGGTTAAAAAAATCTAGTTTTCATAACCAGTCTAGTTTCATAAACAAAGCATAGACCTCCTTGTCCCAATCAAAATTTATACTGAGGAATATTTTTAGCATTTATAAATGTATTACGGGGGATCAGAAGCAGATTCCCGAATGAAATTACCAGAGGTGAGGGGTTAAACTAGGGCCTGGGATTTAAAATAAGAGTGTAACCATCTGCTCCAGTTTTGTATGTAGAAGCCCTGAAATTCAGAGCAGATCCTCTAGTCTTCTCTTCATTGTTTGGATACTGACTGGTGCCAATGTTGCCGGTATCTTTTCCTGCCAGTGTTCATGTTACAAGGGTTCTTGAATTATGGTTAACAGAGACAATGAAATATCCATAGCATGGTGCCAAATGGGATGTTGCAGAATTTATTTAGATGTAGTTTATTTCTTCCTAATTGGCATCACTGTGCAATATGTGGATCCATCATTCTGCCCTATCCCTACTAATAACCATACACATCACAAGGACACTCAAATGATCCTCAAGATGCATTCTCAACTCCCTGATTGGTTCAGATTTGAATCACCTACATGTGGCTCGCTATGAGGTTTTTAGGGCTGGCCACTGAAGTAGCCTACCAGCTGTATGACATCAACTCCCACCCAAGCAGGGCAGAGCTGCAGTTACACATAATATGAGTTTATATCTCATGGGTCTGTGTTTGTGTCAATGTGTACAAGGATGTGGATGGTGGTTTTTCCCTTACCATATGTGTGATGAGAACTGCGGTTTAATTTGCAATTGCATGTCTCCTGTCTTAGTGTACTATTTTTTGTTTGCTACCATATTTGGTTGGCTCTGATGTGCAGTGTGTGCTAAATTGTGAAAAATGTTTATTTAGATTACTTTTTTTATATAAAACTATAAAAGCACAATATTGCAGTTCTGTAATACATCATTGATAAGTGGCATCGCTGCTCTATTTTCTGTTTGAGAACGGCCAGATTCACATTTTCCCTGGCATATTTCCTACATTTTATATGGACAACTTCTTAAGTTAAAATCTCCACATTAAAAGCCAGTTGTACAATATGGGTGACAGTAGAACATGCAGTATTTATTCAAGGTTTTACAGCCTTGATATTGCCTTTGAAGCCTAATGCTGTCTAAGCACTGCTGCCAAGCCCATCTCAGCAATCACAATTAGGCTCACAGGCCTTGTTAAGTTTACAGCCAGGATGCCGTCTCCATGGTGCAGGAGAAACTGATTAACTAACACCTCTGATAACTTTTGGTTCCTGAGGCTGCCGCTTAAAATATTGTTATTCTGAAAGTGTGATAGAAAATAATGCTTTGTCTGACTTGCATATTTACTGTTATTGATATGCTTATCACTCTCTCATTCTCTGGGCAACTTACAGTGCTCTGTATTCATACAGATGAGAGTCATCAAGTGCATAACGCAGCAGTATAAATACAGCATAATCAGGTGAAGAGAAATCAGTTCCTACAAATGCCATTCCATTTCTGAGTGCATACTCAGACACACATTCATCTAACTGCAGCACCCTTTATAAAAAGAATCATCAGCCTTTTAGTATGCTGTATAAGTCTGTGTAATAAATGAACCATCATCCTTTAAATTTAATGGCAGTCGGGAGTGCGGTGCGCTGTGGCTGCTGAGGCTGCGGGGTTGTTTTGCCCCGGTCCTTCCACACGCTGTTAGCTGTGGTGTTCTCCTCCTGGGCCAGCGCTAATGTTTGTGTTGGAAAGAGAGTGGAGGTTCAGCGCATGATGCATTTGTATGTCTGCCTCTCGCTATTTACAGTGTCAAACCGAGAGAAAGATGTCTGTTTGTCTTCTCTCCTGGCGAGCAAGGAGAAAATAACTTTTCTTAGGAGAGGGGGACCCCCCTGTGACAGTGGGAGGGCGTCAAGTGCTGGATTTCGGGGACGCAGCCAATCAGGAGCAAAGCCCAGCGCCAAGACAGGCAGGGGCGATGTAGGCTGCGGGGAATCCGTCACGGATTTCACATTTATGTGGAGCGGAGTCAGAGGTGAGAGCGAAGGATAGAGGGAAAAACATTCAGCCTTGCTCCCGCTACGTCACCGAGCTCAGCCAATCACCGGATTGCGCTCTCAATCAAACGCTCAAATGATGCTCGTTAAGAGGAACCCCCATGGTGCCCTGGGGGCCCACAGCACTCTTTACTTTCATTAAATCTGTTTTCCCCCCAGCCTGCCCCTCCCCTCCCTGTCAAGCCCCAAGCCTCTCTCATTCCAGCTCCAGCTTTAAAAGGCTCCCAAATTACAAAACCTGCCCCCCCACCCCCTGTCCCCTTTCAGTGTGTAATAGACAGGCAGGTCATTCTCACAGACGGATTCCACAGTCTGCTCCTCCTGAAATCTGCATATGTAAATAAACCAACTTCATTGTTTTAGCAGTGTTGGTTTATCTCATCCACCCAGCATATGACTCAAGCAGGCAATAATTAATGTCGTTAAAATGGGGAAAGCTACCAAAACAAAAGCTCTTTTCAGATATTTGACTGTAAATAGGGCATCCTTATTTGTCATAATAATAACAATGCGTGCATAATACCTTTTGTTCGTTTGAATGAAGCATGTAAGATGCATGGATTTAAAGCTGTCCTGTAGACATTTAAAGCTTGGAATGTGAGTCGAAGGTAACCAACCGACGCTGAAGGGTGCTCACTTTCTTTCCTGCTGCTCATTGAGAAGTTCAGATGAATCAGATAAGTAGTGATAGGTGTGCTAAAAGGCACACTCATAGCCATCAGGATAAGAAACACTTTTTAGTGCATGAGGACAGTACCGAGAGGCCCATACACATACACTTGCACAAGAAATCCAGGCTTGGTGCTGATTTGCCATTGTCTTCCCGTGTGAATGGCAACAAGCTCTTTTTCACTCTCTCTGTGGGCCCAGTTGTAAATCTCCCAGTGGGAGAGGACCTCTTTGCTGGCCCTGCCTTCAGCTGCTGCGAGGCCGGGGGGTTCGGAGTGATAAAGCGCCTTTTCACACATCAGCGGGCTCACACCTGGCGGCGTGTGGGGTAGGTCCGCCTGTTTTCCCTCAGAGCAGTGGGAGTGAGCGCGGGGATCCCTCTCTCAACCCACACGTGAGAATGGATTCTGAACTCTTTGTGTATTTTGTTATGTGTGTGTGTGTGTGTATGTTTGTGAGTTTGTTCGATGAGAGAGAGAAAGAGAGAGAGAGAGAGAGAGAGAGAGAGAGATTGAAATAAAATAAATACAGAAAAGAGAGAGCGGTTGGGTGGCGTGGGGATGGAATTTGCATGTGTGAGGAAGATGGTTAAGGTTGAAAGGATAGTTTAGTGATTCATGTCTATAATTTAAAGTCAGTGGGCGATAACTGTTAACAAGCTAAATTCTTCCACAGTTTAATCTGTTATCAGCAAAAGCATCCTCAGATTGATTTTAATTACATAAATCATTTAGTCCTTAAGTCTATTGTGTGAGAGGTTAAGACATTAGTCCAAAGAGATTTATTCTTATTTAACATCAGTACAACATTTGCTGAAAAATATGGAAAAGAGATACTTGAAAATGAATTTGGAAGGAGACTAACAACAACAGAATCAATGAAATAAGCCTTCATGTTGCAAAAGGCACTTGTTGTTGAACGTGGCTGTAAACACCTGGCATCAGTTTAATGGCTAATACCAAAACACTGTTTGAAATGTGCAGTTACACAGACGTCCCAGGCTGTGGGATTTCAGGGCAGGCTGCGGCAGTAAGCGGTTTCTAAAATTGATCTCAGCGCTCGCCGGGTTTGTGGGCCCCTATAAATGCTTGTTTCGTCGGGGCTCCTGGCGGGAGAAGCCCAGGCTAAACGCAGACGTCGCCCTGCAACAGGATGCCGCTGCAGCGACAGCTTGAAATCCTAACAGCATGCATGTGTAAGAGACGACAACAAGCTGCGTCTTGGGGAAAAGAAAAAGTTCCTCAGAGGAACGCTTCTAATTTTCTTAATGGAAGACAGATTGGAAAACGGCACTTGTGTAGCATGCAGCATTCTTTCACGTTCATTGGGACTTCCCACTGCTTTGGGGACCACTTTATTCTCTCTTTGGTGGTTTTCCTCCATTTATATAATTAGCTAAATAAAACGAGAAGTACGCAGTTAAGATTTCCCCTTGCATTCCAATTGCATTTATAAGGGGCTGCTTATTTCAAACACAGTATACGGTAAAAGTAAAACGTTTTCTGCTCTGCAAATGTGGACACAATCATGGGAATTCTGGCATGTTTCCACCCCTTTGGCCATGGTAACTCAATGCCTGGTGAACAGGAGGTAATTATAACAGAAACAGAAATTCCAGGATTACCACAATATAGATAAAAAATGCATGCTGTAATACTGAGGGCAGAAATGTCAGCGTCTTCAGGAACTTATGTGTACTGGTTGACAATATCACAAGGCAGGAACTTTCATATAACTTTCATATAATTTTTTTAAAATAACTTTTTTATATCAAAACTTATCATGACACGATAAACTGGTGCTGATTAGTACTACTATATGAAAGTTCACAATGCCACCAGTATTCTTTTTCTGGTATTTTCTTTCTTCATAGCAGCTATTTATTGTGAGTGATTATTTCCGATGGGTTCCAAACTCTTAATGAACAGATCTTAAAAAGATACCACTCATAGTTCTATGAGAAAATAACAATAATAAGGTGCCCTTTTGGTGTACATACGCATTGGATGTCTTGAGGGAATTATTTTTTTCCAGACACAATGGATTTCCCAGTACTTGATCTTTTGTCTGATCCATTGTAGTTGATCTGTTCCTTGGTATGAGAGCTGCCATCATAAAACATCAATTAAACAGCTTGGATTTCATGAAGTCTTACGACGTTCACAAGAACCTAGATATACCTGTTTCTGTGATGATCCTGCCTGATTACCCATGGGAAGTTACTGTTTTTTATTAATTTTCTGGGATGCTCAAATTATTGCATATTTCTTATATGATGCTGCTAGATACTACTGGATATGAAAAAGGATACAAAATATGTATAACTAAAATACATGAGTACCATTATTATGCTGAAAAGTAAAGGAAAAATAAACAATCATGGAAATAATTTTGTGACATTCAACAGGGATTTTGCCCTAAATTACATTTTCAGTGGTAAATCAATATGTCTGATGATAATCGGGCCTAAAAAAATCTATTTAGCATATCAATCTGCTTCCATCCTGAGCCAATCTACCTGAGTAATGTCCTCCATGTCCTTGGGGCAGCCACACCCACTCTCAGTATAATAATGACCCATAGCTGAGTCAAAGAGGTGTGTTCTGGATGCAGGATGTGGCCAGAACCTCCAACAGTGGAGAGATCAATAAAATGCAATAACATTGAATTATGGCAATGCTCCTCCTTTAAAAGATTGTGCATTTCATGAATATTTCATATTTCGACTGTGTCGAAAATCATTCTTTGAAATGGAGTGCATTACTACATGCAGAATATTTAAACAGCATTTGAATAGGAGCAGTTCCCTCCTCCAGTTTTCATCAATACATCTGGGTTATGTACACATCCAGTGTGCTAACAAGAGGGTTGCTCTGTATTATTTAATGTCAATGCTATAAGACAGTGCAACACCAAGAGTTCTTTCATCTTGGGGGTTCCACAGAGGCTCCTCAGAAAGATGTAGTGATAGTTGGTAGGGTAGTCTAATGGTTGGGGAACTCGATATGTAACTTTGAAGATGAGTCAAATGTATAAAGCACTTGTTACGAAAAAGAAGAAAGGTTATGGTATTATAGAGATGGTATTGTACAGTCTAGACAAAAGGTTTACGCAAAAATGCAAAGAATTCTGTGGAAGGAGCATGACGCGTGGGGAAAATCGCCAACAAACTCTTAAAGTTGAGAAAATCAGCAAATCAGCTCCACCTCCCCACAGTGATCACGCTGTCATGTGGGATAATGAATAAATAAAGACGCTGGGAAATTTACATCTTCAAGGGTAGGTTCCCACCCTCTATGACAAGAAATGTGCGCTGCTGCAATCAGGCCACTCCCCCGTTAGATTCAGCCACACGCCCTTGCTGTGGAACTGCAGTCCTCCTCCCAGGACAGGGCTCAGTGGGAGGTCCCCACTGGCCCTTATGGTGCTGTGGCCTCAGGTCCCAGTATACAATTATGCTGCCAAACAAATGCATACATGCACTCATGCATGCACACATGCACACACACAAATGATGCCCTACTTGTGAATGTTTTATCCAAAGTGTGTATGTGGATGAAACAGAGCAGCCACCCCCTGAAACTGCTGATCTCTTGCCTCCATGGAACCAGTCTTGTACTGATTTAGGCTGATTCTGAAGTTTCCTCCTATTTGCCCCCCCCCCCCCCAGGCAGTTTTTCCTTGGGGCTTTAGGTCAAGGTATGCTTTGACATACAGTATATTGTGACAAATGTTTTGTAAAATGTTTGTAAAATCTAAATAAATTCCATTTGATTTTAAAACTTCAGAACGGCTTTCTCGTAACCTCACAGTGGTGCACTCTCTGGAGCAATTCTGCAAGAACATTGCATGTGACCAGAGAGGGTGATCACGTAGTCGCAAGAATGGTATATCTTATCTGGCAGAGTGATCATTTGGGCAGCACTGCGAGAACGCTACATGTTAGCTGTGAGGGTGATCACACAGACGGACGCACACCACAGAGTAAAAAGCATGTGATTTATTAGACATTACGAAAGAGGCCCTGTATTAATGGAACGTCTGGTATCAGTGAAGCCCAGACTTTAATCTCGCATGAGCGCCATAGCATGTTCACTTTATAAATCAGAAATGCAGAGTGCATATGGGACCGGAGAGCTCTGAGTTATGATCAGGAGTCTTTGCCAAAGGAGAGGAAGAGAAGACACCTCCTAATATTACAGTAAAGCACTGAGATATACTGTACAGCTGGGGGGATGCTGGCTGTTAGGGCTTGAAACAGTTGGTCAATGATGATACAAAAATGATCCAGGCCCAAAAAAGGAAGACTTACATGGGCAGATGATTGTATATAATAGATAACAGCCTCGCTGACTACTCACAGCTGAAATGAAGAAAAGCCTCATCCCTTTTAATCACGATTGGCTCATTTGATGGGTTTCCATGTCCATTGATCTCTCATTTTGTCTTCGTGTTTGGACAGACACTGCCACTTATTTTTTTCCAGAAAAAAAAACTTAGTCCTTATTTGAACAGTACAACTACTTGCTAAAACCCCCTGAGAGCTCTTGCACATTAGGAATATTTGCCAGCCTCCCTGATTAAAAACCTTGATCAACAAACAAACAGCAAATCATGGCTTAGTAGACATATGGTGCTTTATTTCATTTGAAGAGACAGTGTTGTTGGCCTTGGTTGGTAATTTTCAATCGTCAGATGGGGTGGGGGTGTCGGGAGGGAGGGGGCGGGGGTGGGGGGTCGGATCAGCTTTTGTCTCAGTATGAACCAGTTTGGGCATCCTGTCTGTTGTCTATTATGAACACTTTGGGTTATTATTATTTTTTTGTCTGTTTTGAAAAGACTGTATTTCAAACGCTTACTTTGAATTACATTGAAAATTACATTGAAATGCAAAAACTTGCAGCTTTCAAACTGTTCTATTTGCCATTATTGTGCAGTCTCCTTGAAGCATGACACATTTAAAGTATACTTAGTTTTCATTTTTAATAGCTGATTTCAGCTTTTAAAAAAAAGATTCAAAAGTGATCATTGTCATGTTCCCCAGACATGACGGACATGGGGAGAACCACTATACAGCTCAGTGGGGAGAACCAACAATGTGTGGCGATTGGCAGTTGACCATTGGCAACTATAGTGGAGTGTAGTGCTTCTCACCAATCAGGATTAAAGGGCAGTGAGAGGGAAGAAAAAGAGGAAGTGGTATTTGGTCAAAGGGCTTTGGAAAAAAATTTAGGGCCAAAAGTAGTTGGTAGTTCTTATAGTTAACTACACCTCAAAAATAATTAACTACTACAATCACTACACAAAAGTCGCTGAACTCCCAGTAAACTGCTGCAAAAAGTACTTAAACTTCTAGTTTAACCACATGTAGTTTAACTGCTCCCCAACACTGTACATAGTTATGTAAAGTTTTCATTTAAAACACGCCCCTGTACTTTTTAAAAGACACTCATGAATTCACACTTGAAGATATTATATTTCAATTCAGACACACTTACAATACAAGAGCATCACCTTTCTACTTTTTGGTCAGTTATTTAGGATTTAGAAAATATTTTTTTCGGAACTGCATCATCTTATGAAAATCCTAAGTCTGTCTGGAGAGAAGCTAGATGACTCACTAAATGACATAGCCAGTATTCAAACAAAGCAGTAACTCAAATCCCACAGAGATGAAAAGAGCACATAACATACCCTCCCAAAGCAGTATCGAGGGTTTACTTGATTCATTTCTAGACAAATTTGGTGAATTTTGGTTTTTGGTTAGATTGTACTCTTCACTCTGCCATGTGACATATGCCATTGTTGGTTTAATGCTGCTCTAAGGAAGGATAATTCAATCCAAATGCCTCTATCAACATCAAGTCAGAGAGACTTCTTCAGCTTGTTACAACATATGCTTGATTAATATATGATGTAACTTGACAGGAGAAAACTGAAAAAAATACATCCTTTTGTCTTCAAAAATGTTGCTCATGAATGTTGCTGATGTCATATAAGTTAGATTTAATTACTTGCATACATTAAGTGTAGGTAGCATATGGCTCTCTGTTGGACACTGCTACAATACACTTAAGCAAAGTGCTTAACCTGAATTTATTCAATTAAACTCTCCATATATAAATGAGTTATATATATGTGATTTGTGTCATTTGCTCTGTATAACGACATCTGCTAAAAGTTGAAATGTGCTAATGGTACTGCAAGTATTTTTATTTTGTCAATGAGCCTAATGAGTGTTTTGTTTTTAGTAATTACAGCACTGCTGCCACACTCACTGTCAAGTGAATCCTACTTGACTTGTAATTAAACAATACTTAATAAGTACTCACATACTTTAACAATAGAGGGTTTATTTAAAATGTATATATGACTGCTGATTATGTGAGATTAGAAGATCTTCAACATCAATACACTGTTTATATGATATATATATTTTGCTTCCAAACACACTGTATACTGTAACTCTATTCATGGCCCGTGGACACAAGAAGCAATAATGTAGACTTTCAATCAGATAAACATTTATTACTGTATTACAGTTACTGAATACATACATTTCTCCTTTTTTTGTAGTGTTTGTGCCAATGACATAATTACAAACATTTCCTTGCTATCTTTGTGTCTATATATAGTGAGCCTACATAAACAAAAACATCCTGATTCCTAATTACATAGCCTAACAATAAGCATGCCTGCTTCCAGTCATCTGCTTTCCCCCATGTTGAGTTTAAAATGACAAAATAAGCTGGCTCTGACACAGGCCACACTGCACCTGGAGGCGTGATATAACATTGGCATTTTATGTGTAGCTGAAGCCATACTTACAGGCACGCAGTTTTTTTGAGATGGCCACTCTTCCTTGTAAATAAACAAGGACACAGATTAATGGTACTCTGCCAAAGGTTCATTTGAAATTACTTTAGGAACTTCAACATACCTTAAGATTTGACACAAGGTTCTTCTCCTTAAAATCAATATTGATTATGTTGAAAAGGGAAGGTATACATTCCAAGGAGTTGCACATTACATTACATAAGGCTTCTTACATTTTGGATTTACAAGCATGTGAAATCATGCATATCATGTAATACATAACAAATGCCTGCACATTATGTCCTTTATGTTCTTTGTAACAAATGGAAATAGTCTCTATTTTAAATTTATTGACAGTTGTTTCATAAGAAATTCAACAGAAATATAAAGGTTCTGGTTACACCTAGAAAGCATTTGCAGATCTTTTAATTGGAGCACATTTACTCAAAATGTACGGACAAATGCGTGACAACACTTTCTCTAAGCATGATTTATAAATGCTTTTTTAAAAACTGAAATTAAGTTCAAAGTTCATTTTCATAGGTGTGTTGCACGGTAATAGAAATGTATACTATGTGTGCCCTTTAAAACCATCAAAAAGGTTATAGATCTTATCATTAATCATGCTCAGGTGCAGACAAAGTCATTTTCAATCATCTCACTTAATACTATATGGTATGTGCTATGCTGTGGGGGCATAGAAATGAACAATGGAGGTATGATTGAAACGTCTTTGGTTTGAGATAGGTATGTGAAATGGAAACACTAGGGCAAACAAGTCCTTTAAAGAACTTAGAAAGGTTATGCTTCTAATTTAATCATGTTGAGGTGCAGCCTAAGTTGTTCTTTCAGTACAGTCATCCTTCAACTTACTGTCATGTGATGCGTTGTGGGGACAGAGGAGTGAGCAATCACCCTAAAAAGGTATCACTGTGAGGCATTTTTTATGTGTAATTAAGGTACATTCCTCTCAAGTGATTAACTTGTAGTCTTCATAACCTTTAAGAACAGTTATACTCCTTCCCTTCAGGCAACTTGACACAATCTTCACACTGTACCCTCTTTAGATACCGGTTCTTCAGGTGCTGACCAAGAACACACAGTACTGAGAAAGACTTTTTTTCTTTGGCTTACATTTTGTAAATTGCTACAAATGTTCTCTGAAGTTTATCCACACAGGAGCTGGAATCCTGCTGTTATAAAAGCTGCGAAAATAGACAGTAATCTGAGACTGAGAACACTCCAAAAGCAAGAAAATGTGCCAGAAAGGCTTTTCAATAATGTGGTAAAAATGAATGACTTCAGGATTCTCAGTTTGCTCTATGAGATAATTAAATCCAGGGAATGTGTCTGGTGGGATGTAACAGGCATTTATGAATCTGCCTCCGAAGGTTTGTTGCCTTTGTGTGTTCTTCGTATGTCAAACTGAACACCTATAGGTGAACTTACTGCTCTTTTCCTATGCAATTATTGCCTCTTACCAAGGTACTATACCGCCAATTTAGAGTATGCAAAGCTCTCAGTTCCGCCTCCCATAGTTCCTGAGTAAAGGTACTGGAGGCATTGAGAAGACTAGCAGCTGATGTCCTTCAGCCCAACAACTGTTTGCTGTGGAATGGAGCATGTTGCTTGTGTGGGAATGGGTGTTAAAAAGCCTCGGGCCAAGGCAGCGTAACAATCAATGAGCCATAAAGCAAGCGGCCCAGCAGATGCTCGGATCACCGCCGCACTCTATTACAGGGTCAGTGATGAACAGACAACAGTCGGCCGCCAGCTTGCCTTCCCGCCCCGCCTTCCCGCCCCTCGCGCGTGTAGAGGGCAGCGCCCGTCGCCGCGGTCATTCCCGTTCCTGAGAAGGCCTCCGAAAAGGCAGGCGCCCCCTCGTCTGCGGACATCCAGGAAGGGCTTTGTCTTCACGGGCCCGGGCAGAGTTATGGCTTCGGTCGACTTTGTTTGCGTCACAGACTATGGGAGTAATGGCCCGGGATGGCCGCTCCTCCGACTGAGCCAGAGAAACCATCGCCTGGGCTAAAGGCAGATGTTCTTTGTTCTCTGACAGATGCTTCCTTTGTCCTTTCTTTTGCTCCCCTTTCTTCTTTTTATTTTTATGGTGTTCCGCTGTTTGGACCGCGAGCGTGGCAGGAGCCTGCGAAGGATTCCGCGAGGAGAAGGCGGCAGTTTGGGAAATACGCCCCAAGCATATGGCCTCGTCCGAGACGAGGGATTTATTTGGACACTGGGATTTGGTGTGAGGATCTGGCAGATTTATTCCTATAGTGTCCCATCTTCATTTTGTGTGTCCTGCTGGATGGGGCGAAATCATGGGCCCAGGTTCAGGGGGACAAATGGTAAAGTGCCAAAGAAAAACCTGAGCCTCCAGGAATCCTGCTTCACATATAGCCTGTGGTTTTGTGCTAGAACACAAAAGCACTGCTTTGCTTACAATGAGCATAAACTGCTTTTATTAAATAGTAAAGAAATGTTAGCAGCAAAGCCAGTTTTGAAATGTGTGTAATTTCAGACAAGACCTTATCAGGGTTTTAGATGTACTTGAAACAAATCCTTCCAATCCAGATATTTACCATTTGTTTCAACATAAAATGGCTACTCTAATGATGCCCAAGATCAATATGGACGTGATTAGTAGTTTCTATTAGGAAAAATGGATAGGATTATCTGTCTCATAGGCATCGTTGTTCACCTGGATATTGAATATTGGGTGAATTGCCGTTTGGCGAGAAATAAATAGGAAAATGTTTCCAGCATCCCTGCAGCATAGTACAGAACAAATAAATGAGTTAAATGCATAATTCAGAGGGTAGGGGAGGTGGAGCGGCGGCATGTACATGCATCTGAGTGTGCCTGTGTCCTTCTCGAAGAGTTACAACATTTCCTAGACCACTGTCTGGTCTCAGTGGAAGTGAAATACAGTTTGATTAAACAGGGGAACGGCAGCAAACCCGCCTGATGTTTTACGGTCAAGCGGCTCGGACCTGAGAGAGATTCACTGCCACGTTTTCATGCCAGGATAGGAAAGTGGCAGGCTGTCCATGCAATGGTGTCTGCAGTACATCCACATCAAATGTGGCATAATCATTGCAAAATACAAAATTGGGCTGACTTGACCCTGTTTCACAGATGCAGGAATGTGTCATTGTGGAAACGAGGAAGGGGTATGGCACCCTCCCAAGAGCAGGGCGGGATTTTGGAAGGACACAGAGAAAGCACATCATCATTAATATTTGTGCTTGTCTTTGGATTACAAGCCAAAAAAAAGAACAAGGTGATGCATGAAACCTCTGCTTGCACATTCAGCCATTATTTTTTGCTGAACCACAAGAAGATGAAGGTGCATTCGGCAATCATAGAAATGTGCATGAATATTATTTCCAAGCCATTGAATTGCAGCACACCTTTGACAAAACCAAAGGTAAGATTTACACTATTGTTTCTGAGAGAAATGGCTGGATTGTAGGATGGAGGAACCTCTTGGTGTTTTTAAAAGCTTTTTTTTAAAGCAAGGAATGCTTAGAAACGATGGCTCCTGTGGATCAGACTCCAGTATATTTAAACAACAAAAGGTGAGTTGAGCGAAAAACCCCACTGGCTGACAAGCACAGAATGGAGTTGGCAGGGTTCAGACATCAATCCCAGTCCTCTCTGGTGGAGCCATTTTAAAAGGCCAGCAGGTAGGTGAGGGATATCAGCGCAAACCTTGGACAGATGCCTTCACTTCCCTCTTGTTTACTGCAGCATGCAAGGGCTGGGACTTTTACAGGTCTTGTAAAATGGCTCAAACTGTATTGACGCAGTTTTTCCTCGCTGCCTGCTTCACATCTCCAGAAAATTGAATTTTCAGATCACCAGGAACTTTACCTCAAGCCCTGATACATTTGCCTGCTTTGAACCACAGGGCAATGAGCTGACAATCACCCTGTGTGAGAGAGCAACTGGGGACCAGTACAAAGGGTAAAGGACACGGACACATACGGGACTTTATAATCAAACTACACACAGTAGGGTAGTGGCCAAACAAATTGCACTTCGGTTCTATTCAAAGGTCTAAGGAGTTCACGTCAAAGATTTGATATGCAGCAAAGCATGCTGGGACTCCCATGTTCCCTTAAAGAATGATTTGAATGTTTCTTGAATTCACGCTGTTCCCCTTGCGCAATCCTTTATCGAACTAAAGAAAATAACATTCAATTTAAGCAGGATGATATTACACTTTCACTTAATTTTGAGAGTTTGTTTCTGTTTCGTTGCAGCTCAGGAATGGGTGCTTTTTACAGATTTCTGAGATTGTGTTTTAAATTCAATGAGATGAAAGAGTCCACGATTATTTTCTGGAAATGAAGAATCTCCAATCATTCTCATCTAGTTCACATCGTCATTATTTGTTAAGCTATCCAAATTTTCTTATAATTGCTCCAAAAACAACAAGGATTTTTCTTATGTGATAAATATATGAAAATATGAATTGATCAATCAATGAAAAACATTGTTGAAATGAATAACAACACTTTCTCAAGCGTTCAATGCAATATAATCATCCATTAGTAAGTTTACACGGAACAATACTTTTTCCAGCTAAATTCATGTAACCTATCAAATAAAAGTGTCACATCTCATTCTATTTCAGTTTGTATGGCCCCCACAAGTACTCTGGTGTAGTCAAATTTATTGAAATAGACTGAGGCAAAATTACAGGAGATTTTCCATTCTATGCGAGTTTCTCATTGCTCCCTTGAGGGCATACATATGTAACAGCTTGTGACTTGCATTTTCAATACAGGGGAAATTGGACTGCTTATTGTATTGCCTGCATTACACCCCTGTGCTGAATAAATCTGCTTTTGGATTTGATTAATAGTCTCACAGCATACCATGTATTGATGAACAAGGAACATTCTGGAAATAATGAGCAGCGCGGCCTTTTTACGAGATGATGATCAGTCATATCAAGCCGCATCTGTGACACATATGGGATGTCTCTGAGCAGAGGGGATTTTAAATGCTACATAACCACTGTGTAACAACCGAGCAGTCTGTATTATGCTCATAGACTGTAGATTATGTTTATGAATTTATAAAGCATTTCTCTATCTATTGTTAACTAATCTCATGCACAGGCTAATTTAAGCTGAGGATGGGACATTAACTAATGGAATAACATCAAGCATAACAATCGATTTGTAACTCTGTACCGTTCAATCAATTGCTGTTTGTAATTAGCATATTCATGAGCTCCCCCCTTTTATGTGCTGTTCTTGCTATTAACTAACTAGTTGGACAGTGCTGGAGCTGGAAGGTGACACTATTGAAGAGTGGCCATGTTACTATGAACTACCTGCACGTTGTTCCAGCTCTTCTCAAACTCAGAGCTAATGTTGCGCTATATTTGCTTTTCCATGTATGTTAGGATAGAGCCTTGAGATCGGGAATTGTATATGTGATAGCAAGAAAAAAAGAGTAGTATTGACACACCTGTGTGGAATCATAGTTATTTCCCTCAGACTCAAAGAACCAGTGGCAGAACCTCTGTTCTTCCACCTTGACACAAACATCTACCACCAATACCCCCAAGTCTGCTACATTACACAAGCTACATAAGTTTAGAATATGGGTAGTCTTGGAAGGTTCAATCTCTTATATTTTTGTCCTCTACTGAGAAGGACAGAAGTCATGTTTTATTTGAGATGTAACTCTTAGTTAAGAGGTCTATCAATCCCCAAAGTGAATGAATTTGAGATATATATGAAAAAAGAACAAATTTTTTGAAGTTATCATACACCCAGGAAATGTATTACGTGATTGCAATGGGTGACTACAGTTACTCTCCACTTATACAGTGTTACGAGTGGGAGACTCATGAAGTACTCCAGATAATTCACAAATATTATTGCCATGTAAATATAATTACATGATGCTAATAGTGACAAAAAGGACATCATCAACTAATCAGGCCAAGAGGGAAAATGTTGAATGAAAAATGTTCTTTTCCAACTGACAGTAAAAACTCATTGTTAAACATAACAGCCTCTGCCATTAACATTGACATGCCATCCGCTCCTATCATCTGCTCTGCCCTTAGGATGCAACAGCAGTATCTGCTGCTCTGACAGTGGATCATCCCCAGATAATCTTCCACACCTGTTTCTGCTTGCCCTGGATCTCATGATTTTTCATTCGCCTGTTGGCACCATGCCATTCTTTCTTTGAGCTAGTTTTTGTAAAACGTTGCTGAAAGTTCAGTAGCCAGTAACTAGTTCAGTAACTAGGCCTTTATTAGTGTTATAGCCACTGTGAGAAAATTACTTTTGTTACAGTAAGTAGGGTATTACCAGAGTTGCTGTTTGGGAAAGAGTCATGGCCACATGTAAGGTGTGGCACTGCACTTCCAGCAATGCATGCTGTAAATGTGTATAAGCTATGTTCTATAATATGCTGAAACTGTATTTGTGTGGTGCATTGTAGAGATTTATTATAGTGATATACTGAATGTACATTCCTTGAGAGTACACTAGCAAGTTCCCTTAAGGGAAATAATCTGTAATTTGTAGGCAAAGTGGAGGTGAAGTTCTTTGACATAACTGTGATCCAAATTATGTGGCACTACGTGATGTTTGGCTTAGTGTTGTAACTAATGCTTGCAAAGCCATGGTAATACGTAATGCTGGGCAGACACACAGACTGGTGGAACTTTGTGGTTTGGGTGTGCCGTGGTACTGTCATCATTTGTGTATCGGAAGGCATTTCCCAACCTCCCATTTTTTTCTGTGGTATAACAAATGTCCCTCCCACCCTCCTCCATCCCTCACACCAATATGACTCTAGGCCCATAATAATGACAGACAAATGGATTTTAAATATGAAAATTGCCGAGGCTTGATGAATCGTGGACCTCTGGTGTTCTATTTTCGAGGAGATGTTTATAAACCTCTCTGGCAGAGACCGGAACAGAGTGGCAGTATCCTCCTGACTGGGCTATATTTGTGCCACATGAATCACCAAACAGAGAAATTGCGTTAAGCAGTTGTGTTTCTTAAAATGATGCAGACTCCAACTTGTCTAACACTAGAAGGATGCTGGTTTTCAGCAGATCAGACTGACATGACACATTACTGTGGACAGAACTGTTGTAATCCTGCTACTTCAGTGGCTATTATACATAGTACACATATCAAATATTTTGGCAAAACCAGTGCTGATGTCAGGTACAGTATCATATTCATATATTTAGTCATAATAAACAGTCATAATAAACAATTTATTCAGTCTCATCACAATACCTCATTTTGCAGTTCTGATTTTGATTTTAAAATGAGATAAAAGAATTAAAGTAAAATTTTGACACATACATCCAAATTACATGTTTTGACACATATAATACAGTATCTGAATGCTGAATGTAATAATAAAAATGTCTTCTTGTGCATAGTGTCTTCTGCATTTTAGTGCACAGCAATGGAATACCAATGGTTTTCAAAACCCAGGATTTCACGCTTGAACATTCCATATAAGCTTCTGGGTATGAAAATAACTGCCACACAAGAACAGATATTCTTTTCTATAACCACCCAGCTCTGCTAGGCACCAACAGAGATAGTTATACCAATAGAGCTATGATTTCAGCATGTGAAAAATATAATACATTTTAGTGACAATTAGCAATAAATCACAGAAATGGACCCAGAAATAATGAATTTTTTTGGCAACTCATTTTCTTTAAATTGTGAGTTAGAGGGGACTCTTAGAATATCTCTTTGACTGTGGTTTGAATTGGTAATAATAATTGTTTATGGATGACATTTCATTTCTGTTTACCCATGGGTGACTGTCTGAGGAAATGTATCGTCTTATTTATGTGGATTTAGTTGGGGTTAAAGGCATTGCGTTTGAGTGATATTTTTAAATCAATGTGAGGCATCCAAATCCCAGACAAGCCCCTCTTAGGCCTTGTCTGCTCAGCTGCACAGCAAATCCCTCAGTTTCAGGCACATTTTTGCACAAACTAGCTTTGTCTCAACTCAAGATGTGGTGTTCTGTCACTTTCTGTTGTGATTTTAGAATGAAACACAGGTTTCTGGATCTGGCCTACTAGGTTTACATGATTTTATGTTATGCTGGTCAGTTAATGTCAGTGATTTGATATACATGAGCAGCCTAACCTGGCAGCTGAGACAGTCACGTAAGAAACTACGCTTTTAATTGGGTACTTTTGACCACTCATCCATTCATAATATCAATATCATTGTTATCAAGGAACATAGCACCAAAACAGTTACACACAATAGTCTGCTGTTTCAAACATTACATCATATTGTGAGAAACAGTATTTGGTCATTTCTATATGAGGAGCTGGCCGAGTGGTTATTGTACCCATAGTCCATGAAGTCATTCATCTTTTGAATTTGCCTTAAGTCAAATATCATCCTTTTGGTATAGGGTGAGCATCTTTGCCTGCATTTAAAAGGAAGACAATAACAGGTTCAATCAATTGGCCAGCAGTAAACAAGACATATTCAGCAGTCTGCAGCTGATGTCTCATAGCATCGTCAAGCCATTGTTTCCATTCTCTTTCACAGCACAGTTCTGAATTATAGGGACATAAGCAAAATCCGTGATTTGCGCTGCTTTTGTTAAAGGGGCGGTAGCATAGAATCATCGGTCGTTTAAGTCTGGACAATGCCCATGCGCGTTATGAAATCAGTAGGATGAGAACACTTCAGGGTGATGAGGCCAGGTGGTAAACTCTGAGACGCCAAGGATGAGCTCCCAGATGCTATTTGTATTCAAATCACTGATCCTGCGGCAGCTCCCATAAAACTCTTCATCCAGCCTAGCACAGAGAGCAGGAGCGATATCCAAATGACTGCCACATAAATCAGTCCCTAGGGCTCTCTGGGCAGACTTTGGACAAGTCTTTTTCAGGTCCCCTGGAATGCATAGCTAAAAAAAAAATACAAAATTGTTTTAAATATGTAATAATTAAATGCAAGGGGAAGTCATTGCAATTAGAACACAATTTGCATTTACTTTGTTTTGTAAATGAGCTCCTCATGTCTTAAAATGATCCATGAATGAATCCTGTTATCGCTGTCATTTAAAAGTTATTACCAGTTGATTGTGCTGATTTAATATGTTGCTAGTGAAGGGCGAATTGCAAGAGTAAAATGGTCAAAAAGTTGCCTCAAAAACATGGTATACACCATCTAACCTGCCTTGAAAACTGAAAAGGATGTCGGTCAGTTCTTTTACTGACACATGACTGAATCACGCTTTTTAAATAAAAGCCCTATATGAGACACAATGAACATAACAAATACAGAACGTAAACCCTGAATGTGTTCCTCCTCAGTGATTGCTGAAGACCGTAGCAAGAAAGTGAGTCTTTAATAGGCATGCACTATATTCGTTAGGTTCTGAGAAAAGAACAATTCACATTTGTTGTGCGACTTATTGAAAAGTTCCTTTAGGAGTAAAAACGATCCTCCGTCAATTAACAGTAATGCATTAGTTACGCATTAGTATCAATGTAATAACACAGGTAAAATGGCCACTAAGAACAAAAGGTTATTCCCAGTTTCTTTGTTTTCCGGAGCTTTCCACCAAGAGTCATCAGTCACACCAACAACTGCTCTTCAATTCTGTTTAAAAGGACATTCCATTATCCTGCAGGTAAGAATCATCCCCAACCGTGTGTTTAATATTCCTTCAATGTGCAACTGAGCATGTAATTTATAATGTGTGTAAACCCAAATTGAGGAATTATAATTCATGTTTCCTTTATTGCGCTTTTTCCAGGCATAATTTACTATGCTCCCAGGAGAGATTTTGGCATGTTCTCTGTCAAAAAAAAGAGAGAGCGCTTAGAGACAGCGAAGAGATTTAACTTGTGCTTGAGGGAAAATGGGATTTTTATTGCCACTCATTGCTATTCCGTGACATTAAAATAGTGTTTAACAAATGAAGTAGACATTTTCTGTGTTAACATGAGAAGGTGAAGCAATAATGATTTATTGCCCCACTTTCATGCCAAATGCAATTGTATTAACAATAGGTCAGTGTCACTTTGGAACACATTTCTGCCAGTGTGACAATATAGCATGGGACTAGCTGCCATTGTTCTTTACTGTGATTTGGTAGACACTTTGGACATATTATAAATGATCCCATGGAATGAATTTGAGACATTCCAGATAGAATATCATTATAAACAACAATGACAATGTTTTTGGTAACTGATGAAACAAATAGTTACAATTTGTTTTTAAATATATAGTGTATAACAACAATCCTGGAAGAATCCATTTATTCTTAATTGATTAACTCTTAAGGAAGAGACAGAGAGAGAGAGAGAGAGAGAGAGAGAGGGGGGTGGGTGGGTACATTCGATGGATCTTGTGAGCCAGTGCAGTGGCACAGACATGTCACCCACAGCTGGGTGTGAATTGTCCAATGTGGTACAGAAGCTTCTTGGCCTGTTTCAAGCGGAGAACACATTTCAGAATCGGCTACTGGGTTCTTCAGGGTGTATGGGAGAAATTCGGACTATTTTAAAGGGCTGGGGAATTAAAGGGAATATACCTATATACCTCAAATGAGGTTAGAAATATTCTTCTCAACACAGTTAACATGCTGGGGAATATTTTAGAATTCAGCTACTGAAGTTTCAATCCACTGCTTAAATGTGTTATATCCTATTAATTGATAGCTACCCAGTTACCATCAATTTTAAGATTTCAAACGTTTCCCTTTAACAATGTATGAATCCATAACAAACATTATATGAATTATCTTTTCTCCATTCATCTATTAAACCTAATGAAGAGAAGCTGTTCAAAAAAAATTCCCTCCCAAGATTCTTTATGCAGCAGGCGCCTCCTCTGATAACCTGGAATAATGAGGCTATTAAAGCAGAGATTTTTATGTTCCAGCCTGTGCACAGCCGCATTATAAGCACCTGAGTGGACACATTTCCTGGTCCCCTGTGCCTCGAAATCAAAACGATGGGGATGAAATGACAGAGAAGATGCGAGTGAATCATCAACGTGAGCGCGTGCCGCAACCAGAATGAGAACTTCGCCACGTTGCGTCCGTAAACTATTTAGAGAAAGTCAGCGTCTGAGAAATATATTAGCAATAAGACAGCGGCAAGGTCCTCAGCTTGATTTCTGCCATTTCTACAGAATTATTCTGTCACATCCACTGTCCTTCGTATCGTTTCTCCACTTGCTCATTGTCAATTTAACCCTTGCTACATTCTAGAATACATTTGTTTTTTTAACTAATGTAATTTATTCTGATTCGCTGATATGAAAAACAAAATGTAAAATCACAGTTCTTAATCATTGCATATATGTTTTCTAAGGTACTGAATGCACTGAAGTTTTGTTTGTAGCAAATAATACAATTTAAGCTACATATTCCTGCGTATGTCACAATTCAACATTTTGTTTGACATATTTGAGGATCTGGAAGCAGAAACATAATATGA